>NW_021319529.1:672659-710662 GCF_001605985.2 Dendrobium catenatum | reverse complement strand
GTAAAAGGACGGACAGTTCTCTGCCGCACTGGGGAGTGGTGAAAAGAGTGTGTTGTAAAGGCTTCTCCGCCTTGCTGTGGGTGCAAAAGGAGAGTCACTATTGGTATTAGTGCAATACTCAGAGGGTGCCTCTGGGGAGTGGATGTAGGTCTGGTTTTAGACCGAATCACTATAAATCTGGTGTCATTTACTTTACTATTTTTATGTTTCCGCACTTCAAATTTTAGTTTTAAAAATCTGTTGTTGAAAAATATTTTTCTAGAAAAACTTAAAAGAAATTTTTATTTCGGTTCAACTTAATTTTTAAAAGGGGACTTAAATTTTTAAAGTACCAAATCACCCCTCCTCTTGGTAGCCTTGAGACATTCACTTAGGTTTAGCAACCTAATTATAAGACTCAACATCCTCTACTATCGATTGTCACCAACTTTATAATGTCAAACACCCAATTAGATGAAGCTTAAATACTAATTTACTTTATCTAAAATCTCACTTCCGTTTTATTCCCAACAACTATAAGAAAGCACCATATCGCCCTAGGACATGTTACTGGATATATCCTAAAGAGAAAGTATAATATCACATATCCTGCTCCTCTAGATCACACTTCAATCTTCTTTTCAAATGCCTCCCTTCGAATGTTATTTCATAGGGATCAGGAGCCTGAAGATTTTTTTTTTTCATGAAGAATGTGAATCTGCCACTGCACCTGATCTTATGTCTGCACAATCTCCTCACCACTTCACATATGAGGAGTTCATTCAGAGGTTTGACAAACTTGAGACTCGCTTGGATCAATAGCAATCCCAACATCATAACGAATGGTGTAATAGTAGTATGACAACTTTAGTCAGTTCTTCCAACCACCTCCATAGCCACCTTTTAATTAGAATCCATCTCTATACTAGTTTATTCATTTTATATTTTTATTTTAATGTCTTTCTTTTTCTTTTGTGGTTTGTTGTTTTGTGTCTATATTGCACTTTTCTTTCCAGCTATTCTTATGTTATCTTGTTAAATTAAAAAAAAAAAAAAATCTTTTTTACTTCCTTTATTTCTTCCCTTTTATGTGGTAATTTTTGTTTCTAGCTTGTTTTATGTTCTTAGATCTCATTTATATGCTCTTTATGTGAGAAATTAATAGTTATAAGAAAGTCTGTTTTGTTGATTGTACTGTACAATTAAACTCATACTATACAATTTAACTCATACAGTACGACTTGGATCGTATTGTACGAATTAACTCCCTTTAAGGCTCATTGCTATTTATAATAAATATACTTCTATTTTGACTTAAAAGTTTACTAAGTAATTATTGACATTATTAAAACTCAAAGGATATATAAATTTTAGGAATTTTTCATATCCATTCTTATTTCCTTTGCATAATAATTCTTTGTATGAACTTGAAATCTAAATTGAATTAGAGTTGAGATGGTTAAAATGAAAACACATTCATTCTACTACATTTTTTATATCCTGAGTATTTTTTGTAATTTGATAAATGAGATTAATTATTTGTGATAGAATTGGCTATTTATTCTTTTTAGAAATATCGGGTTTGCTTTGTAGATTATTCCTCCCTATATAATAGAGTGAGTTACTCATCTCTTATATTTGGAAGATATTTTTTAAAACTGAAATTCTTAAAGATTTAAAATGGAAGCAATTTACAAAAAATTTAAAAGAGGCACAATATGAGCCCAAAATCAAAAGATACGTAATGTACGCCAAAAGCTAATAAAAGAGGCACAAAATGAGCTCAACTTAAATTAGCTTCTTTTTCAAGTAAATCTTTAAATCTTAGAAAGTTCACGTATTTTAAAATATGGTTTATACTTGATGTTGGAAAATCTTAGTTCTTCATTATCACTTTTACAGTAATATTCTATTTAATATATTTTAAGTTAGCAGTCTAAAAAGTTTTAGTTTCCCTATCTAATTATAATTTTAGAATTAGATTTTTGTTTAAAAAAAGGACTTTATCCTATAAACATGTTAAGCTGGGTGAGCAAACTCTAGAATCCAAATCCATTGATCGTAATAAAGTCAACACTTATCTTATTTTTCTTTTCTATTTATAAGAGTAAGAGTAAGTTTGTTACATTATGAAAAATGCCTACGATAGTTCTCATGAATATAATAGTTCTTTCCTTGAGTTGTTTGTGATTTTGAGTTTCGTTATCTTATACCTATGGTGTTTCTATTTTTTGTTTTTCCTCATTTTATTTTCTCTCTTTTTATGATGTCAAAAGGGGAACTACTATTTTGTTGTTTTTGATTATTATTGTTATTTTATTTTATCGATTATTGTTGTTATTGTTGTTTGCATATTATTTAAAATTTTTTAAAAAATAGTTTTTACACCCTATCTTTCTTATAATCATCTAAGGGAGAGTTTAGAGAAAAGAATTTAAAAAAAAAAAACTAAAAATAATAATATATATCTTCATAAAAAAAGGGGGGATTATTTGATTCAAATACTATGATTTTGATTATAACAAATATTATTATGTTTGTTACTACTTTCTTTAATTTTTGAGATATTTTTTATATGTTTGTGTGCATTAAAGTTTCAAGAAATCAGTCCATTGCTCACCTTCAATTTTGATCAGCTCAAGATTGGGTAGATTAGGGTTATAGTCAATTTTTATTTTATTATGTATTTTCTCCTTTCTTGAGTTCGATCATGTAATTGGGTGGATATATTTGCTAAGTAACCTTGCACACACAAAGGGGGAGAGATAAATATGTTTTTTAGAGAGTCTATTTGTTAAGTAATCCATACTTTACGATCTTAGTTTTATACTATATGAAGTCAATCATACTATATGACTTTAATTCGTAATGTAAAAAGTGTTGTTCATTGTCAAAACCCTAACTACTGAAGATAAAGAAAGATACTATTTCTATACTAATCGTAGAATATAATTTTGATTGTACTATACACCCTAATTAAAATCATTCATAATTAATCCTGTGATATCAAGTAATCAAAACATGGACAATTATTATGATTGATCATACTGTATAAAATAGTTTGTATTGTACAATCACATGTATATGAAATTGGTCATCCCTTGGATTATACAAAATAAAATCCATGATTTTGTGTTGATTGTACAGTATAATGTCCATGGTGCTGGATAATCATACATGCATGAAGTTGGCCATCCTAAGGATCATCTTAGCTGAATAGAAGGAATTTTTATAGATCGTAATATATGATGTATTTTAAAAGTTGAATAGTTCATTTGAACAATATTTCTAGATGAGTCTAAATAGAACTGATTGTATCGTATGATATGTGTATCGTATTGTATGATTAGAAGCTATATGGCTTGAAATTTAGGGTTTTTTAAAGCTCGCTATTTAAGGTTTTTAAATATTATTTTGAGATATATTTTGCTACATTATCTTCATGAGAGAGTGCTTGAGGGAGAGAAGAAGGAGATCTTGGTGGGAGAAGAGAGGGAGATTTTATGAGAGAGAAGTTGTGAGGGGATTCACAAGATTGCTCCAAGCAAGAATCTTGTTTAGTACTTACCAGCAGCTTCCTAGAATATATGTGGCTATGGAGAAGAAGTTCTTTAGCAAATATTATGGTTCTCTGACTGTCAACTAGAGGGTGAAAATAGAGTTGTGGTTCTCTGACCATCACCTAGAGGGTGAAAATAGAGTTGAGGTTCTCTACCTGTAAAAAAGTCACAGTTCTCTGTCACACCGAGGAGGTGAAACAACATTTGTACAGGCTTCTCCACCTTGTTGTGGAAGAAAAGGAGAGTCATTGCTACATACTGCAATACTTAGAGAGGAAGTATCCAAGGAGGGGACATAAGTCAAGTTGACCAAATCACTATAAATTTTGGTGTGTTCATTTTGATTATTTTTTGCACTTTATCTTTTGCATTTATTTTTGTGATAACTGCAAGGGTGAAAACTTTGATTTATCTTTTTATTATGAAAGTAATTTTTTTCCACATCAAGTTCTAAAAAGATTTTCTTTTTGTTAAAAGATTTTTAAAAAATATCTAATTCACCCCCCACTATTTGGTTAGCCTCGGGACTAGTTTTTTAGGGTTTCATAACCCCCATGAACTTTCATTTCTATCTAAAGCCATCCAGTAGTTGCCTTTTTCTAGAAGCCTTCCTACCATCACTACCCTCATCGAAGTGGGGTGAAGATCGGTCGCCTCTCCTTCCTACCATCTTATAGAACCAGATCGCATAATTTCCAAGCCTCTCCCTCCTTATATCCTTTCATCCCACTATTTCCTGATCATAATGTTGATGTAACCTTGAAGTTGATGTGTGCTTGATTCTATCCATCATTTATAATTTTGAATTTAAGAGAAGAAAGTATGATGTTCACTCAAGAGTAGGTAAGAACTAAAAAGAGAACTTCCTCCTAATTGACTTTATAAATTTTAGCAAGAGGGAAGTTTGAAAGTTGTGAATTTCAATCATTAAGGCCCAATGGGGTGCTGTAGTATTCAAAGGTATGACACCATGGTGCTCCCTTCTTCTCTCTTAAAGGTTGTATTTTAAGTATTTTAAGAAAAACTAAACTTAAAAGTTAGGGTTTCCTCCCTAAAAGTGTTAAGTTTGTAGTCATCGGCCATATTGGATAATTTACAAGACTTAATGTTTGGTTGCCTACCAACCAGCAATAAGTTTATAGTCTTTAGCAAGACTTTACTTAGAATTTCCATTTGACTAAGGTGGATGACTGCTATTCTTCAATTGAGTCCCATTGGTATCTCTTTCCATCTCTTTAGGATTAACTTCAGTGTTACTAGGATGATATCTAATGGGTCTACAACTCATAGAATTTGCAAGTTGACTTAGTTGATTTTCCAAATTTTTAAATGAAGTAGCTTGGTTTGGTAATTGAGTCTCCAATTTCCTGACCACATCTTTTAGTGGTATCTTTCTAGTTCCATACTAATTTCTTTGATTAAATCTAGGAGGATATTCTAATCTTGGATTGTTGTTAGCTTGATTTTGATTATTGCAATTTGAGCCTTGGTTATTTTGACTAGAATTCTATTGATTTCCAACATTATTATTTAACAAACTAAAATTTAGGTGATTCCTCCAACCTAGATTAAATGTATTTGAATAGGAATGTTTTATTTTTTAAACAAATTTATATTTTAAATTCCTTGGATATCATTTTCTTTTGGTGATCTTTTATCTTCCAAATATAAAGATGAATAGGAATTCAAGCCTTAAGTGCTCAATTTCTTTAATATTATTGCAAGTTGTGCAATCAAAATATATAAAGAATCCTTTTCATAAACTCCATCCACTCTCTTACGATTTATCCTATCAATAGGCTACTGGAAATTTTTTGTTATTATTTTATCAATTAATTCATAACCATCTTTAAAAGACTTTGATATCAAAGAACCTCCAACAATAACATCAATTATGGCTCTAAGCGATCCAACCAATTCATTATAAAAAGTTTTAATTATCAACCAATCTTGTAAGGCATGGTGAGGGCACTTTCTAAGCATCTCCTTGAATCTCTCTTAACTCTCATAAATAAATTTTCTTCTAACTAATAAAAAAAAATGTCATTTTTAAGATTGGCAGTCTTATAAGGTGGGAAATACTTTCCTAAAAATTTTGGGCCAACTCATTCTATGTGGTGATAGAACCTGGGGTAAAGAATATAATAACATTTTTCCTTGCCTCTTAGAAAAATATGGGAACAATCTAAGTCTAATGGCATCATCACTAATGCCATTATACTTAAGTGTTCAACAAATTTCAAATAAACTTATTAAAAGTATGTTAGGGTCATCAGTGGGTGTTCCCCTAATCTGACGATTTTGTACCATCTGAAGAATTACAAGTTTTAAATGCAAATTATTTGCTTAGACGGTTGAACTATTTATGCTTTGGTAAATTTATTCTACTAAAGAGTTTGAATAATCCTTATGAGGTTTAGAATGATCTAAGTTTTGAACAAAGTTAGCCATTTTAAAATCTTTTTAGTGGTGTCAATGATGGTGCTCTAGTGGTATTATGTTTGATGTTGCTACACTATATCGTACTTGTTAATTTTTCCCATTTTCTATGTTTTCCTACATAAACTCATCTAAAATTACACATTTTCACTGATAAATAAACATGTAAACCTAACATTATTTACACATTAGTTACCAGATAGTGAATTATGAAATCAAATCAAAACTAATTGTAGAAGTAGTACTCTCTACGGTTGCTTCCTTGACATACCCAAATATTCCATAGTTGATTTATAGATCCATTCCTATATCTATGTTTTATAATCAATTTTCAAAAAACCATTACTCTGATACTAAAAAGAGACTCAAAAAACAACTTAATAAGATCCATAATTGAAACATGTCCTATTGCGTTGACTTACGATATGCTAAGCTCAAGATTAAGTTTTTAAAAAACTTTTTAGATTTTTCTTCCAATACAATATAAAAAATAAAGAATGAACCATAGTTTTGTTAATAAAACTCACTATATAGTAAATAAGTCATCCATAAAATTTGTTTTTCATTTATCCTCAAAAAGTATTTGTAACAATTACACTACAGTATATAACTACAAACTAAAATAAAGAACATAACAGGTAATCAATTAACTCTTTTCACTTTAGAGATCCTAAAATAAAATGTTTATAAATTGTAAGCTAACACAAATCAGCAAGTCACACGTACCGATCTTAATTTCCAGGTAATTAAATTATTAAATATTTAGATGAGTTTGGAATGTAGTTTATAATAATTACTGTATGGAATAGAGTAGTGATTGTAATTATCAAAATTTGAATAAAAATGTAAATTAAATAAATATATTTCATGTATTAAAGCCGAAAGTAATAGATTTCTCTCAAACACTTATACCTCCCATTTGAACATAATATAGAGAATTCTAACCCTATTACTCACATGCTATCATATTAGAAAAAAGGCCCATATGACTTCTAATGCCCAGCACCGGAATATAATGTTCATATAGCACAACATAAGAGTATATATATAGCAGTAGATTGTTTATTTGGCTCCAAAATGTGCATTTAGAACCATAACATATCTTCCTCCGTATAAACTAGATCTTATCATAATCACACATGTAAATCAAATAAGCATATAATTATAATAATAGAAATGTACATAAACCCATTTCAAATTTTAACAAAATGCTATAAAAGTAGGTAGTAAAATATACTACTATGTAGAAATGGATTGTTTAAAAATATAAAAAATTATTAGAGGTTATTCAAAGAATAACTTTGAAGATATAATTTTACTATAATATTTTTTTGGGGTAAGAAATATTTTAAGATAATTTAAATGTCACATTTTAAAAAAAAAATTTGGAGTAAGAGTTAAAAAAAATACCTAAATGTTCATAATTAGTGCTAGAATAACATGTAGAATGTTATGTAGTGAGAGTAAGCATCTACAAAATTATCCCCATTTTAAATTAAGAAATTATAAATTAAACTAAAAAAATTCTCAAAAATCTCATATTTTTTAAAACTTATAGAGGAAAAATGTAACCTAGCTCAAACTAAACAACTTTCAAAACTAAACCATCAGTTGAAAATGATTTAAAGTCACACAAAACTAGCTTTATCTCTCTAGAATTCCTTTTCTCTCCCACTATCCACCAACCTTAAGGGAACAAAAGAAATTCAAATAGTGAAATATATATATATTTAATATAAAATTTTGGCTGACAGGTATAGTGTCTAAATTCACGTGCCACAGAGCCACCCCAAGTGCCATAGTGTTAATTATTTTACTAAAAATCTTAAGAACTTAACACCATGATGCTACCAAACCCAATGCAACCAAACCCATGGAAAATATTTAAGATTTTTAGAATAGGTAAATAGACCCTCAAGACTAGATCTAAAATACATGTAGGCTTTCATGTATATTCAAAATATTTCCAAACACATGTAGAAGGATATAATTAGAGAAACGTAGTGGATTACCTTGAATATGATCATATTAGAATAAGTAAAAATAATACACTAATTTATGGTGTTATCCAAAGTGCATCATATAACTTTGAATCCTAATTTATTCTATTAGGACTCATAAGTTTTTTTCTAATATTCTTTTAATTTCCATATTACTTATTTTAGATTAACTAGTAGCTTTAGGATTATAAGCAGTTTCAACTCTATATTTAATACTATATTTTAAAATCAATGTCCTCACTCTATTATTATAAAAATGACTACCATCATCACTAAAAATCACTCTAGATACTCCAAATCTAAAAAAACATATTTATCTTAATAAATTTAATCACTAAATGTGCTTCCATTTTAGAAGTTACTATTCATTCAATCCACTTAGAGACATAATCTACTGCTATTGGAATATATTTATTTCCACAAAATTGCATAAAAGGTATCTTAAAATCTAATCCACAAACATAAAAAAGTTTAACTTCTAACATCATATTAAAAGTAATTTCATTTCTTTCAGTTATATTACCTACCCTATGACATTGATCACAATGCTTTGCATATTTATTTACATTCATAAATAGGTTAGGAAAATGAAATTTAGAATACAATATCTTAGAAACAAATCTAAAGTCTCCAAAATGACCTCCATACTCATAGTCATGCAATGCCTAATGATAGATCCAATATCATTTTTAGGGACACATGACCTAATGATTTGACATTTACACCTCCTAATAATAGTGTCTTTTTAAAAAAATTAAATTTAGCATCATCATGCAAAATTTATGCATTTGGGTATAAGACATGTTAGTAGGAATAACGCCACTAACAATATAGTTCACAATATTAGCATACTAGATGAATACACAAAAAAGAAATGGTCTTCAGGAAAGATTTATTGATTTCATAATTATCACAGGCATGTTTTCTTAGCTCTATCCAAGATAAGTGATTATCCATTTAGTTCACAATTTTCTTCCCATCAAATATTTCTAAAACAAATTCTTGTGATAAAAGAATCCACCTCAATAATATAGGCTTGGCATCTTTCTTTGTGATACGAAATTTAATAGAATAATTATTAGTTTAAACTAGAACACGGGTGCTAATCAAATATGGTATGAACTTGTTAAAGGTAAACATAATGGCTAACAATTTTTTTCAGTTGTTATGTAGTTAAATTGAGTTGAGTTTAAGGTTCTGCTAGTATAGTAAATAGCATTAAATTTTCTCTATTCCTTTTTTAAACATAGCACTTACAACATAACCACTAGCATCACACATGATTTCGAAATGCAATATTAAATCTAGTGTAGAAATAATAAGTATATTGATTAAATGTTGCTTTAAAATGTTAAAAGCTTTTTGGCATTCATCATAAAAATCAGAAGGGATATATTTTTCAAGTAAGTGACATAATGATTTTGATATTTTAGAAAATATTCTAATGAATCTCCTATAAATATTAACATGTTCTAAAATCTTTTATTCCTCAAATAGAAGTGGGTGGTGAAATCTTTTCAATTACATAAACTTTATCTCTATCAACTTTTAAACCTCTCTTATAAATTTTATGGCCTAAGACTATGTCTTTTGCTACCATAGATTGACATGTCTCCCATTTACTATAAAATTTAT
Organism: Dendrobium catenatum; assembly: GCF_001605985.2. Classification (NCBI taxonomy): domain Eukaryota; kingdom Viridiplantae; phylum Streptophyta; class Magnoliopsida; order Asparagales; family Orchidaceae; genus Dendrobium; species Dendrobium catenatum. The sequence goes on along the minus strand of NW_021319529.1, from coordinate 701,049 downwards.
TTCCACGCATCTTTTAAAACTAGAGTTAATACTCTAAACAAGAATTAAAAGTGATACAAAAATTAGAGAAATAATCCATGAAAATGTCAATTTCCTACTCAATCAAACCAGAAAAGATTGATATCAGACACCTATGGAAAGTAGCAGGGAGCATTTCCCAAGCTACAGAGCATCCTTCTAAAAGAACAAATCGTATATGGATTGATAAATATGGTTTTATCCTAGTCTTTTAATGTTATTGGAATATGGTGGTATTCTGAATAATAATTTAGGATTTAATATAAAAGATGTTCTTCTAAGCTATAAAATGGTCAATAAGAGTTAGAGAGAAAACGGTCCTTACTACTTCCTTTATTCAACTTATAGTTTATATAAATCATCCATCTAGTAACTATCGTTGTTTGTATCAATTCATTCTTTTATAAACTGCAATAGTCAAACATCTTTTCTTGGAAAAAAAAGTATTGGAATAACCCATACACATTTTTATTTAGGTTCGTGCATAGAACAACTGAAGTATCTTGATTTTCACTACTTTTTTTAACAAGGTTCAATCTTTAAAATGGGTCAGCTTTTAGGTAGGAAAGTTCCTCCAGCTTAATCTTATGCGTGTATAAGGATGGACTAATTTTATTAATGTCTATTATGGTCCAACTAAAAGCTCTCTTATACTAACTTAGAACCCTAATCAACTGACCCCTTTTTCTTCTCCCATTCTAGCAGATATTATAACATGTAAGGTTGATTATTTTTTTAAAGAAGGCATACTTCAAATGGGAAGGCATGGCTTTTACCTCTAATATAGGTACCTCTAAAACTAAAAGTTTCAAAGGACTACCTAGGAATGACGTCTCAAGCACTCCAAACTTATCCCTAAAATCTTAAGGGCATCACCAATCAATTTAACAAAAATCTTTATCTGCCTCTCTAATTTCATTTACACACAAAAGAATCTCCAAAGTATTATCCAATAGAAAATCCAATACACATACTTGCACATAATCCATAGCTAAGTCTACACTTTGGAAATCCTCATTTTGGTCACTAGAAAGTTTTTTTTGGCTTTGAGATACTAAATGCCACTTTCTCATCTTGCACTCTCATAGTCAATTCACCCTTTTGCACATCTATCAAGGCCCTACTAATAACTTTAAAAGTTTTACCAAATATAATAGATATCTTCCTATCTTGTTTCATATCTAAGATAATAAATTCCATAAGGAAGATAAATTTATCTATCTTAACTAACACATCCTCTAATACTCCCATAGAAAAGGTGAATGAATAGTATGCTAACTGATGGGTAATTGCGGTAGGTTGAACATCTTTTAGATCAAGTTTTTTGAATATGGACAAGAGCATTAAATTGATTTTGGTTATTAAATCACATAGTGGTCTAGTATAAAATTTATCTCCTATATTTATAGAAATGATAAAACTACAGGGTCTTAAGATTTTAATGAAGATTCTTCTACATAATTGCATTGCGTTCCTTAGTAAAATCTATGACCTCAGAATCTCTTAATCTTATTTTCTTACTTATTTAAAGAATGCTTTTTTTTTTCTTTATATTAGTTATTTTAGTTAAATCCAAAGAGATAACTAGGCTTGGTTTTCCAAAAATTTTAGGTGGTTGGTTCCAATTCCCTACTTGATTTGGTTGGTTTGAGTTTTAATTTGTGTTATTATTTTGATTATTACTATAACTAAAGTTTGGATGGTTTTTCTAGCCAGGATTATATCTATTGGAATAAATATTTGTAGGTTTGTTATTGATTACGTTATTTAATTATACTCCTAAAATGTTAGGATTACTAGAGGCTTCAAAAATTTTTTCTTACAATTTCAGAGATAAATTTTGAGGTGAACTAATTCTAAGGTTGTATAATTTCTAGAAATGGTAGCTACATGGGTAGTTAATATTTATAAGGTATCTAATCCATAAATTCTAGCTATTTTTATAGGGTTAATTCATTTAGATGGTCATTGAAAATTATTGATGGCCATCTCCTCACTTAAAGCATATGCCTCATCAAAGGGCTTCGACATCAGAAAACTAGCAACATCAACATCTATGATTAATGTAATGGAACATATAATGTCATTATAAAATGTTTGAATTATTAACCAATGAAGAAGGGCATGGTGGGGGTATCTCTTAAAGAATTCCTTCAATCTTTCACATGATTAATAGATAGCTTCACCTATCAACTGGCATTGTGGTGCTTGTTTCAATAAACTTTCTCAACCATTTTTAAATCTCTTTAAAATTTTGAATTTTTCTAATTTTTCTTAATTTTTTTTCAATTTCAATGTCCTGCAACAATTCTTCTACTTATTTAATACTACGCATGCAATACTAAGAAACATTGAAGTAATATCAAACACTAAATAGTAACAATATAGACATCAAATCAAGTAGAATGTTAGGATTCTACCCAACTATAATTCTTTTATCTCCTTAAGACCCTATAACCCAAACAATCATATATTTATGCATGGACAAACTATGTTCTAAGTTTTATAATTGTTCTTCTATTGGTCTGTCGAGGCTCTAGATCACATAATTTTTTTAATTTATGTACAAACTATACATAAACTAATTGAAACACAGAAAACATAAGAAATATGTATATGTCAAAGTAAAACTTACTCTAATAAATAAATGTCTTTCAAATCATCATAGATTTAGAGAAATTTATTTAGCCACACATGGAGGAAATGTTACACATAACAAATTTAACAAATATTTTAATTCAACGAATGGTTAATAAGTAATAAACTGACAAATGCAAGATAAAAAGATAAATAAACTAAAATCAAGTTTAAAATTTACTTGAAGTAAAGTTACAATCCTTTTATCACTTCTTTACTTTGCTTCACTCTAATACAAGACTCCAAATAATATAACATAAGATAGAATCTCCATATGATAGCCCACACACTTACAAAAAATGACTCCACAATGTGTCACACCCCTTTACAAAGAGTCTAAAGCTATTATTTATAGTTTTATAAATTCACTTAACGAGCATTGTGGTGCAAGACTAATGATGGTGCGATGCTATTGAACCAATACAATGGTTCACAAAAACTTTCTTTAGTTGACCAATCCAATTAACACCCACCATAACAAAAAGTGAATTGGAGTTACGGTGCATTGGTCTGGTGTTGTGATGTAAACTAGATAGAGCTTTAGCTATGGAACCTCAAAACTTAGTATTCTGATTGACATGTTTTGAATTAATTTGAAAGAGATAATTTCTTGAATCTCTACATTTTGAACTCTTTTACATGTGTTTGAAATGAATTATGTGTATGAAATTTGTTATCTTGTGTTTTAGAGTAGGGTCTAGGGGTTTGAAAGTTTATTAGTAAAATCAAAAAATTTCCCATACAACACCTAGCTAGGTTATATTGTGTCCAGTACCCCGGTGTTGATCATAGCCCCTTGGTTCTTGAATAGTGGTGCCATGTAACTTTGTAATTTTTAATCAAATTTATAATTTGGTTTTAAAACATGCAACTTAATCAAATTCTGGTAGCTTTTGTCCATGTAACTTTTGATATGTTATTAATACAGTTGGTTTGAGCTAATTTGAGTAATTATTCAAGATTTTTTGCTAGATGATTTTGAAACCAAGTGATTTTTATCAATTTAAAATTTTATTTTGACCTCTAAAAGTAGTTCTTTAGTTTAATTAAAGCTTCAAAATATTATTGTATATGATCTCTTGTAATTTAGTTGATTTCTAAAAATATTAATTTCTTCTTAGTAGGATTTTTGTTGCCTACCATTAAAGCATTTTGAAAAAATCTAAAATAAGTTTAATTATATTTTACTTACTATAAAGCATTGGAATATATGTTTATTTGATTGAAATATAAAATATATTTTTGGAGATAAGGGATTATGTTAGTGGATAGAAGAGATTCTATTGACCACAAAAAGAGATTCTGTTGGAGGCAAGAAGAGATTATGTTATATATTATTTGATTAAAACTCTAAAGCTTGAAATCTATTTTAATCTTCTCTAAGATGGGATTATATTGGTGGTGAGATGGAATTCTATTATTTGATTACATATACTCAAAGTTCGAGCATGAGGGCTATTAAGATAATTTCTATGAGACTTTTGTTATATTTCTGTTAGTTTTAGTATAATTTCAAAAGTTATTTAAATTCTTATTAAAAAATTAGTATCAGTATCTATTTTAGCTTTAGCTTTCTAAACAATACTTAAGTTTATTAGTACATTATAACATCTTTAATCCTTTTGGTTTAAGCTATTGATTTATATTTTATGCTACGATGGCCTACTAAGTCGTGTTAGCTCATTCTTATTTTTGCTTCCATTTTTAAGTCCAGAAAAGGGTAAGGAGCGAGCTGAGAGTTTGATGTGGGATCTAATCTGTGTTGTAGGTATGCTTTTTGGCTAATTTTATTTTTATAGGCTTATCTTTATTTATTGTACTTTTTTTTATGAATATGAATTCAGGAATTATAATTTTTATGATAGAAAACTTTTTTGACACTTCTATTTTTCTACGATTATCCTGCCTACTAATATTTCAGGTCCACAAGGTCAATTGCAAATCAAGCAAGCTCAAGATTGGGTAGATTAGGACTAGGTCAGACTGTAAACCTTTGTTTAGTATATTTTACCTTTACTTGAGTCAATTGTAACAAAGTGGGTCCAAATACTATGTAACATTGCATACACACACTCAAGAAATTTTTTTATCTTTTTTTAGAGTTTTCTATTTTGGATCATATCATCTGGGACAATCCCAAATCATCTTGGATGATTAGTTAAAAATAGAAACCTTAATTAGCTGGATGATAGACTCAATTCAAAAAGAATCATCTGCCAAATTTTTTAGGCTTGTTTTATTTTTGGACTTCATCTACGACATTATCCTGGATGATGAATTATAATTATGCATAAATTAGTTTGGTAATTAAGGAAAGCATTTAATGTTTGATTTGACGATAATATCATCATGGACGATCGAAGGTTTGTCTAGGATGATCAATTAAACAAACCATACTTTCTTCCTAGATAACCAGAATATTATTCTAGATGATATGCATTAATTTGTACTAATTATATGGGACAATCCCAAATCATCTTGGATGATCAATTATTTTTTTTATTGTCCAAGCATGTAACCAAGGTGATGTTCTAGATGATATTTGATGTTTTAAACTAATCATCCAGGATGATCATGAAATCTTCCTGGATGATCTATTATTTTTTCCATCATCTAGAAAGATAAAATCTGGCCGACCAGAATGATTTTCTAGGTGGTACTCAACGATTTTGAACTAATTGTACAGGATGATGTTCTATCATCCTGGAACATCAGAACAAACAAGTTCTTTAATCATCCAGACTCTCCCAGATCGTCCTAACTGATTGAGCTAAATTTGAACTGATCATATAGGATGATCGGTCGATCATCCTAGATGATATTTGATGATTAATTACAAAATAGGATAAATATAAAGCCCTTCTAGATAAGATCTCTTCCTTTCTCAAGAGGTGATCTTCTGTTGTTGTCCTGACCTGAGAGAGCCAATAGGAGAGGGAGAGCAAGGGAGAGAGAGAGAGGATCTTATGAGGGGGTGTTTTTAAGGGATTTTACAAAGGTTGCTCCAAGTAGTATTCGAGTCATCTTCTCTAGTCTTTTTCCTTAATACCTTGGAGGTTTGAGAGAGGCCTACTTCAATAATTGATCAAGGTTCTTTGCCTGCTTCAGGAGGAAGTGAAAGGAGTCAAGTTCTCTGTCTGCTTCAGGAGGAAGAAAAAGGAGTTGGGTTCTTTGCCTCACCGAAGTTGGTGGAAATGAGGTTTGTACAGGCTTCTTCACCTTGCTGTGGGAATAAAAGGAGAGTCACTGAGTTTAGTGTAATAAATGGAGGAGAGGCTTCGGGGAGTGGACGTAGTTCAAGTTGATCGAACCACTATAAAATTTGGTTTGTTCTTTCTTATTTCTCTCTTGTATTTAATTTTAGCACATTAATTTTTTTGTGGTGAATGTTGATTTGGTTTACGATTGCAAAATTTATTTGAGAAATTTTTAAAAATATCAATGTACCCCCTCTTGGTTGGCCACAAGCTAGTTCATAAGGGCTTAATATCCCTAACAAACTTTTAAGTGGTATTAGAGTGGGATTCATAAAATCTAGTTTTTGAAAACTTTTGAATTTTGATCCATGGATAACTCCAGAAATTATAATACTATGGAAGGGTATTCAATTACTCGACCACCTTTGTTTGATAATATACTTTTTAATTTATGGAAAACTTACATGTTCACTTTTTTACAATTGATTGGCTATCATATGTGGATGCTTGTTAAAGATGGTTATTCACCTCTATCACATGAAATTAATGGCATAAAAACTGAACTTTCTTTTACTGAATGGATGTTTAATAATAGGGATTTAGCACAACTTAATACAAAATACTTGAACTATTTTTCTTCTTTGAAATTTAAAGGTTACATGCATGTTTCAACTTATGCTACTGGTAATAAAAATATGGCATAAATTATGTATCACTTATGAAGGCATAAATAAAGTTAAGAAATCTATATTGACTATCCTTTTGCATGACTACAAACTTTTTCATATGAAACCTACTGAATCGATATCTGACATGTATACTAGGTTTACTCAAATCATCACCTCACTGCATGTATTAGGAAGAGAACTCACTAACTATGAAAAAGTTAATAAAATTTTGAGATGTTACCTTCTTTCTTTGATGCTAAGATTACTGAAATAATTGAATCTAAGGATCTAAATACTTATTATATTGATAACTTACTTTGATCACTCATTGCTTACAAGTAAGGAGTGAACCAAAGATAACTAGATACATGTGAGAAAAAGTAGAAGAGGACTGTGGCGCTAAAGGCTAATGATACGGACACTGATTCTTCTCGGTCTAAAAATGATGATGTTTCCTTAATCATTAGGAAGTTCAAAAACTTTTCAAGGAAGAAGCAAAAACACCGTCAAAAGTATAATAAAGGTAAGGGTATAATAAATTTTAAAAGTTCTACTAGTATGGTTTGTTTTGAATGCAGGAAGTCAAGACATGTTAAAGCTGATTGTCCTAGACTTAAGGCTCACCCAACCAAGGAAACAGATGAGGAGAAACCCAAGTTTAAGAAGGATAAGAAGCAGTTCCAAAAGGCATTCTAGGCAGATTCTACATCTGACTCTTTTGAGACTGAAGCTAAAGAGGAGAAAATGAACTTGTAGTTGATGGAAAACGATCATCTTAGTCAGTCTCACCAAGAAGAGGTGTGTGAACTAACATAAAATCAACTACTTGAAGTTTCTGAAAAAATTCATGCATCATATAGGAAACTTAAAAAATTGCATGCAAGTATGAAAATTAAATTTTTTAAATTTGGAAAAAGAGCATGAAATTTTACTTAAAGATCACTCTACAATTGATAACTATCATATGTCATTGCTTGATGAGTTTGATGAGTTAAATAAAAAACATTATGATTTGGTCATTGAGCATGATTCATAGAAAGCATACCACACTTCAAATGAAATTGATTTTAAAATATATATATTGATGAAGCTGAAAGTAGGGAAAACTATTTAAAACTTAATAATGCTATTTTATAAAGTGCTAATATGACATTTAAAGCTAAATTAAAAGCACTTAAGGAAAATAGAACTACACCCACACCTGATCTAAAGCCAAAAGTTTTGAAACCTAGGAAGAGGCACTATAACCCAAAAAGATTAGTAAACCCCTTTCATGGTGATAGATGTTTTTTATGTCCATTTCATACACCTGCTTTATTCACTACAGTACACATTGGGTGTGGAGACCTAATATGCATGGTTCACAGCATAACATTCATGCATTGTATTCTTCTTTCCATAAGAAGAGACCCAAACTTATTTGGGTTCCTAAATTTGATGTTTGATGATTTTGTAAGATTGCTCTCACAAAAGATCTCATGAGAGCATGTGGTACCTGGACAACGGATGCTCACGATACCTGAATGGAGATGCTAACCAATTTGTTTTGTTGGAGACATGGGCTGGAGGCAAGGTCACTCTTGGAGACAAAACAAACAAGAAAGTGGTGGGCGCAGGTATAATCAAAAACTCAAAGAACCTTTTGATAGAAAATGTTTTTCTTGTAGATAAACTAAAACACAACTTGTTAAGCATCAGTCAGCTATGTGATAAGGGCATCATCATAAATTTTTTGGCAAATATATGTACTATTAGCTTCAATTACAACACTATTTTACAGGAAAAGTGGGTTAATAATATTTATCTGCTTGATTTAAATAATATTAAATATGATGCCTTATTTTGCTTAAAAATTATCTTCGATGAGTCTTAGTTGTGGTACAGAAGGTTTTGTTATGCTAGTAAAAAAAACCCTTACGAGAGTGACCAAAAAGACCTAGTTAGAAGTGTCCCCAAGCTAAACTTCATTAAAGACTACATGTGTAATGCCTGCCAGCTAGGGAAGCAAGTTCAATCCTCTTTCCATTCCATTAAGGAAATTAGCACCTTTACACCTTTAGAAGTCCTTCACATGAATTTTTTTGAACCCATTAGCACTGACAGCTTTAGGAGGGAACATTTAGGAATTTGTGATTCTCGATGACTACTAGAGGTTCACTTAGATTAAGTTTATGTGTCATAAGAGTGAGTCTTTTGATAAATTTAGATCCTTCTTCACTTGGAATAAAAAATAGCTAGGTTATGAGATCTTGATTATACATAGTGACCATTGTGGAGAGTTTGAAAATGAGAGATTTAGAGACTTTTATGAGGATAATGGGATTATTCACAACTTCTCAGCTTCTAGGACCCCTTAGCAAAACAGGGTAGTTGAAAGGAATAACATGATATTAGTTAAGGCTGTTAGAGCCATGCTTGCTGAGTATTCACTTCTAAAATACTTTTAGGCTGAAGCGATAAATGCTTCTTGTTATGTATTGAATAACGTAAATGTTTGAGCCAAAATTGATAAGACACCCTTTGAGATCCTTAAGGGTAAGATACCCAACCTTTCCTACCTCCATGTCTTTGGCAGTAAGGTTTTTATTCTTAACAATGGTAAGTCACACATAGGAAAATTTGATCCAAAATCTGATGAATAAGTGTTCTTAGGATATTCAAGTGTGGGGAAATCCTTTAGGGTGTTTAATAAGAGGACATTGGTGGTTGAGGAGACTAATCATATAGTGTTTAATGAATCTAATCCTAAGAATTCTAGAGTTGAGGATGAAGATGAAGTTGGAGAGATTACCCACAGATTTAAAAATTTGGAGAAGAGGGTAGATCCCCAAAACATTGAAGGAGTAGGTGAGATTACATAAGGAGTAGAAGATGCAAATCTGGAGGAAAGGGTAGAACTTAGACACACTTTGCCTAGAGATTGGAGATACTCTATGAGTCATCCTAAAGAACTGATCTTAGGAGTCCCTTATAAAGGTGTTAGAACTAGGTATTGACTTAGGAAGGAAGTGAACCACTCTGCCTTTATCTCAATGAATGAAACCACCAACATCAATCAAGACTATCTGATGAGTTTTGGATCTTATCCATGCAAAAGGAATTAAACTAATTTATTAACAATGATGTTTGGGAGCTTATAGAAAGATCAAAAGAATGAAGTATTATTTGAACCAAATGAGTCTTTAAGAATAAGATGAATGATTCTAGTGTGGTGGTTAGGAATAAGGCAAGATTGGTGTCTAAGGGGTACAACTAAGTAGAAGGGATTAATTTTGAGGAGATCTTTTTCCCTGTAGCTAGATTGGAAACCATTAGAGTGCTACTAGCCTTTGTTTGTTATAATAAATTTAAGCTTTTCTAAATGGACATCAAGAGTGCCTTTCTAAATGGGGTAATAAAAGAGGATATGTTTGTAGACCAACCTCCAAGTTTTGAGAGTTCCCACTTTCCAAATCATATTTATAAATTAAAAAAGGCCTTATATAGATTAAAACAGGCACACAGAGCTTGGTATGAGAGGCTTAACACATTCTTACTAGAGAGGGAGTTTATTATGGGGTGCATAGACATCACCCTTTTTTTTTTAGAAAAGTAGGAGATGAGTTACCCATTATTCAGATGTATATTGATGATATACTTTTTGGATATTCTGATAAAAGGTTATGTGATAATTTTTCTAAAATAACGAGTAAGGAATTTGAGATGAGTATGATGGAAGAGTTGTCCTAATTTTTGGTGTTTAGCATAAGATAATTGGATTATAGAACCATTTTAAATCAATCAAAGTACATTAAGAACATCTTGAAGAAATATTAAATGATTAGTTCTTTGCTTTACTTGACTGCTAGCTAGCCTGATATAATATTTAGTGTTTGTCTCTATGTTAGATTTCAAGTTGATCCTAAAGAATCCCACATGACTGTAGTTACGAGAATTCTTAGATATCTCTTAGGGACCCAAAACTTAGCAATCTGGTATCCTAGGAAAAACACTACTTTTGAGATTATTGGATATTCTGATTCTGATTTTGTAGGATATAGGGTGGATAGAAAGAGCACTTTTAGGACTTGCCAAGCATAGGACAGTCTTTAGTCTCCTGGTTCAGTAGAAAATAAAACTCTGTTGCACTTTCCATTGCTGAAGCTGAGTACATTGCCTTAGGTAGTTGTGTGGCCCAAGTCCTTGGTTGAGGCAACAAATTCTTGATTTATGATTACCTGTAGGCATAATTTCAATCCTTTGTGACAACACTAGTGCAATCAATATTTTTAAGAATCCTATCCAATATTCAAGGACCAAATACATTAACATAAGGCATCACTTTATTAGAGACTATGTGACTAAGGAGATATTGACTTACATCATGTGGCAACTGAGAATCAATTGGCTGACAACTTTACTAAACCACTGTCCTTTGACACATTCAGCATCTTAAGGATCAGATTTAGTGTGATTGACATAAATGCATAAACTTGATGCTTACTAATTTTTGAATTTTATTTTTTGATTTGTTGTTTATTATTTTCTTTTCATTTTGTTGACTTTAATTTTATTTGTTTATTTTTATTATTATTTTAATATTTTTTTTGTTGCTTTAATTTTCTTCTATTTTTCTTTTTTTCTTTTTTATCACTATCGAAATGATATTTTATACCTTGTTTTTGTTTTTAAAAATTTGTAGTCAATGTTTTACATCCCTAAATAAGTTAAAGGGAAAATTTTCTTTTAGCTGTGAAATTTTCTTTTTAAAATAAATGTCTATCTCAAATTAACAACTGAACTTTGTGATTGAGATCTTTTCTATCTTGTTATAGTAATATATCTTATATAATAATGCTCAAATTCATTAAATCACTTTCAAGTTTTTGTAATCTTGTCGTTGCATTTATCATATTAATTTCATTCTGCTTTTTGGTTTAGTATTCCTTATATAAGAGAGTGAGTTTTTTCTTCTCTAATATGTAGAAGATATTCTCATAATTGAGAGTATTTGAAAGTTTCGTAAGGGATCTAGCTTGCAAAAATGACAAGGGCATAAAATGAGCCTAAAAAGAAGAAAAATTGAAAAGATGCGTAATAACCACCAAAAAAATTAAAAGATACACAAAGTATTTCAAAAATCAAAAGATGCACAAAGTGCGCCAAGCAATTGATAAGAGGTATAAACTGAGCCCACAAAAAGAAAGCTTCCATCTCTTTCAAAGCCTTAAATCTTAGATGAATTCATGTGTCACTTGATATTTTCTAGGACTTGTGTTTGAAATTCATGATTGAGACTAATTACTTTAGCATATTATTCTATAAGATATTTTCTTGAACCATGTTTTGAATGAATCTCTTTTTCTTATCCAATTAATTTTTTTGAGTTGGATATTTATTTTAAAAGATGATTTGCCATGTGAGAAGTCTTATCTAGGGCTAATAAGGTCGATTTTATCATTTTTTTGAATTTTGACGATGATAAATGATTAATTCTTATAAATTTTTAATTCAATCATGTGGAAATTTTATCATATTCGTGCTTTGATTAAAAAAACTTTTTTTTCATTCCGCTTGACATTTTATCATCTTTTATATTATTTTATTTTTCTCTTTTACTATTAGTTTTCTTATTTATAGGCCTTCTGTGATCATCTCTATCCATTCACAAAATTTTAATTTTTGATCACATCATCCTGGATGATATATTCAATCCACTCTTAATCTTCCATCAAACAGCTGATATGACTCTTCTATTTAAGATCATCCTAGATGATCCATTATCATCTTGGATGATCTAAAAAATTTTTGCTTCAATTATTTATGATTGGCCTCGACGATCCTCTTCATCCTAGACAATCTTCTAAAATTCTTCTCAATTATTGGTGATCATCTTGGACGATCCACCTGTTCTTCCTAGATGATCCACAAGGCAAATCTGTTACACATTTTGAATTTGATCAGTTTGATCCATTATGGTAAATTATCATGGAAGATCCACCTAATCGTCCTAGATGATCTACTATTTCAACGGTCGTCCAGCATGGCTCCTCGAGATGATCGCTAGTGTCTAATCATCCTAGACGATGTCTGATTATCCTGGATGATATAATTACCTTTTTGACCAATCGTTCAGGATGTAATAAATTCACCTGATTGTCCTGGATAATTTTGTGATTGTCTTGAATGATCGGTTTGTTTCTTTATAAGCAGCAGCTTTCAATGAGTTTTTTCACCTCAAATCTTCCACTTCTTCATTCCTCTCTCTCAAGCTTTTACATTCTTATTCATGGCGAGTGGAAAGCAATCTCGAATGCGGGCTAGAAGCTCTTCAAGGGCCAACATTGACCCTCATTTCACTGAGGCGGCCAACCATGTCGCTTACCTGCACCATAAAAGAGTTGGGATCACCTTATCCTGGACTGTCAATCCACATACGCTTACTTACCATATTCTTGATCTTCTTGCACACACTTCTCTCACATTCATCCTTACCCTCTCATTTCCCTTCAATTCCAAACTGTTCTTTGAATTTTTTGCAAGCCTCCAGATCAACTCTTCTTACACTGCACTTCAATTTGACATCATAAACACCCTGTTGAAATCACTTATCATGTCTATCATGAGCTCCTTCAATTATCCACCATGGGAGACAAGCTTCACATCTTGTCTCAAGATCCTGATTTTGACTAGGCTCTGGCAATTCACTTTTTGTGAAACACTTTTATTTCCTATCATGATGGGGTGTCCAACACCTTAGTCAAGGATCCTAGGACAATCCAACATGTGCTTTGAACCTCTGTTATTTCTAAAGTTGGTGATCGTGTCCATATCACTCCTCTCCTATCAATCACCACTTTCTATATATGGCCCATAGAGAATTCAAAACTCCTGATCTTCTTTTCCTCTATATTGAGCACCTCACTAACATTAGGGATCTAGGCACAGAATGAAGCCTAACCTTTCCTTAGGACACATCACAGCCTATGTCCTAGAATCCAAGTACAACCTTCAATATCATGCCCCAACTAACTTTTAACTTGCCTTCTACACCAACAACTCTTTCCATATTCTTCAAAATTTTTATCTCCACCATGAGGAAGCTGAGGGAATAGAGGAGGAAGCGACTCCTGCACCTATTCCTACACCTACCCCACTCCACCAGCACTCATAGCTGGATTAGCTGGTGGAGCAGTTTTCCTGTGGGAAGCTTGGTTTGGATCCTATATTGATGCTCAGTAGTAGCAACATGCAGAGGATGTTGCTTGATTTCATTTATAAGTGGCTCACCAGCAGCAGCAGCAGCACGACAGGACATAGCCTAGTTTGGGGAGCATTTCACTACTCTTTCTAGCTTCTTTTAGTCGCTATCACCACCTCCTTTTGATGATTAGGCTACGTCATACTTGTACTTTGTTTTCCTTGTGTCATTTTTCTATGATGTAGTTTGATTCCTTTTGGTAGTTTATGTTCTATTTTTTCTTTTATAGTTCTCTTCTCCTTTTTGTGATGTCAAAAGGGGGAGTAGTGGTAGTGTTTTATGTTATTTCATTGTACTATTTTCTATTTAGTGTTTTTATTGTCTATTTATTTTTTGTAAAATTTGAACTTCTTAATTCATATGGTTTTTCCTAACTGATGTTTCAATTAAACTGCTTAAATTGATTTTTCCATCAAATGTTTACCATCATAAAAAAGAGGGAGATTATTGCAAATATGGATTCAGGCATTATAATTTTTATGATAGTAAGCATTTCTAACAGTTCTATTTTTCTACGATTGTCCGGCCTACTAATATTTCAAGTCTACAAGATCAATTGTAAATCATCAGCTCAAGATTGGGTAGATTAGGACTAACTCCGACTGTTAACCTTTGTTAAGTATTTTTTTACCTTTTTCTTGAGTGAATTGTAATAAAATGGGTTTTGATGCTAAGTAATCTTGCACACACATACTCAGAGAAAAATTCTATCTATTTTTAGAGTTTTTTATTTTTGATCATATCATCTAAGATGATCACAAATCATCCTGGATGATCAGTTTGAAATAAAAACCCTAATTAGGGAATCCTGATTAAGGCATCTATGATTAAGCGAATTGTCCTAGATGATATTAGCATCATCTTAGACGATAGGCTCAAATCTGAAAGAATCAGCTGCCAAATATTTTAAGCATGTTATAATTTTGGACATCATCCTAGATGATGCATTATAATTATGTATAAATTAGTTTGGTAATTAAGGAAAGTAATTGAAGTTTGATTTCTCGATCATGTCATCCTAGACAATTGAATGATCATCCGGTATGATCAGTTAAATAAACCTTAATTTCTTCCTGGATGACCAGAATGATGTTCTGGATGATATATATTGATTTATACCAATCATCTAGGATGATCCCAAATCATCCTGAATGATCAGTTATTTATTCCATCATCTAAACATGTAACGAGGGCGATATTCTGGACAATATCTGATGTTTTGAACTAATCATCCAAGACGATCGTGAAATTGTCCTAGACAACCATTTATTTTTCCATCACCTATACGGGTAAAGTCTGGCCAACCAGAGAGATTTTCTAGATGATACTCAATGATTCTGAACTAATCTTACAGGATGATGTACTATCATCCTGAACGATCATAATAAATAAATTGTTTAATCTTCTAGACTCTCCTAGATCGTCATGACTGATTGAGCTAAATTTGAACTAATCGTAATTATCTTGGATGATATTTGATGATTAATTGCAAATTAGGGAAAATTTAATTCCCTTTTACATAAGATCTCTTGCTTTCATAAGAGGTGATTTTTTGTTGTTGACCTACCTGACAGAGCCAAGATGACAAGGAGAGCAAGGGAGATAGAGAGAGGATCTTATGAGCAGGTGCTTGTGAGGTATTTTACAAATGTTGTTCCAAGCAAGTATTCGAGTCATATTCTCAGTCATTATCCCTAGTTCCTTGGAGATTCGAGAGAAGTCTACTTTAGCAATTGATCGAGGTTCTCTTCCTACTTCAGGAGGAAGTGAAAGGAGTTGGTTCTCTACCTACTTTAAGAAGAAGTGAAAGGAGTTGGGTTCTCTGTCTCATCGGAGTCGGTGGAAAGGAGGTTTATTCAGGCTTCTCCGCATTGCTGTGGGAGGAAAATAAGAGTCACTGAGTTTAGTATAATATCCGGAGGAAATGCTCAGGGGAGTGGGCATAGGTCAAGTTGACTGAACCACAACAAAATTTTTGTGTTCTTTCTTGTTGCTTTTCTGCATTTAATTTCCGCACTTTAATTTTTTCTATGGTGAATGTTGATTTTGTTTACAATCGTGAAATTTGTTTGAAAATTTTTTTAAAAACACCAATTCAGCCCCCCCCCCCCCCCCCCCCCCCCCCCCCCCCCCTCCCTCTCGGTTTGCCTCAGTCTAGTTCATAATGGCTTAACATACCTGATGAACTTTCACTTTTTATTTTCAATCTGTTGTAGATAAACCTCATATTGTTATTACATAGTCTTTATGTAATAGCTGGTATTGTACTATGATAAATTAGCTGTTATGCCTACAAAATCTCCTCATATATTAAATAATAATTATTATATGTTAGTTGATCATTAAAAAACAAGTCAAGGACATCCTAGCAAACTAAGGATTACAAAAATCATTGATGAAGATTTATTGAATAGGCTACAACCTGGAGGTCCATTAAGGTATTTATTTTTTATTTATTAGACAAAAAAGAGTTATAGTTTTACAAAATTCTTATGTTTCTCAGTATAAACTCTATCATCATCTCAATTCTCTTTAGAAATTCTCTAATCCCACCAAGGACTATAAATTTCACACAAAATAAGAAAGATAAGTAGAACTACTTCCTTCCACTAAGAATGATATCATTCACATAAGGAAATACAATACAAATCCCATTTTTTCTAAGGACGAACAAACATTTGCAACACTAAAAACCAATATGAACTCTTTTATTGTAGTTCTTGGTTCCTTCACATTTGAGAGTCCTTACTTATTTCAAAGTTAGTCATACTACCTACATTTATCAACTATGTTGATATAGGACGACCTTTCTAAGCCTGCTTTTGCAGAACTATCTGGACTAAGATTTTGTACCTAATATATTAAATCAAATGATTATACTACATATGAATGTAGCTTACACGAGATAGGTAAATAAAGAGGAGGCAATAACATGCTCGGCATGTTCCTCCCTAACTTGAGAGAAATGATATGTTCAGGTACAATAGTTTAGATACTATCCAGTAGCTTCACCCGCCAACTAAAAAATGAATCTTTCTACATTCTCAGATATGGCTTTTGAGAATTATGACAAGTATGGGTAAAAACCTTAATGAACAATTATTCGATTGGATAAAGTGGTTACGAGTAAACTACTTCATCTTGTTTTTGTATTGAAGGTGCTAGTATCGTTTCATGTATTATCAATGCAATGGAAAGGTATTCTGTAAGATTAATCCCTCTCTTACTAAGAAAATGGGCTTTGAAACTCATTTGTATGCTTCCCAGGGTGCTAAACACTAATTCATGAAGACTTTACAACATAAGTTTATGGTGCGGGTGAGACTATCATATAATTTTCCCTCTTTATCCATCTAACCATCTCTTACCAGATGAACTGAATCTACTGCTACTCTAGCTACCCCTATTCTAGCCACTTCCCATTCCTACATGGGCTTTCCTCAAGCAACAGACTTTGCAAGTGGAAGTCAATTGGCTAAACCAAAAAATCCTAGTTTGTTATTAAGTTATTTGCCTCTTTACTAGAGGAAAACTCTCCTTCATCTGGCTCTACTTTGACACTGAATTCTTCCTATCACAATCTTGAAAGTCTTCCATTTACAACTAGGAAGAGAGGGTAATGAATCTTTGTCCTATGGGTAGCTATTAGAAAAGGGGGTAAAAGAGACTCTTACTCTTGAATATATTTCCCTCCTGCAAAAAAAATGTGCCTTAGGATCTACTTTAGGTGTCCTTCTTTCTACAAGGATTGGGATGCCCCTCATAGTTGACTCGCTTTATTTTTATGTTTTCTTTTAAGTTGGATCTAGCATATCTTGGAAGGAGAATAAGCAAAATATGTTGCATAAGATAAGTAAGACATCTCGCTGATCACTATCATCATCATCATGAGGTGTAGCTTCAACAACTAGTAGATTTTCCTAATTTTTCATATCTATTAATTCTCTTTCAAAAAGAAAAGGCAATAGTTTGATTGGAAGATAAGGATGCCCAGCCTTTTAGCAATACCTATTTTTATAGAGCTTGTTATAGAATATAATTGACATAAATTACCAGCTTCTTCTCTCTAGCACCTTGACTTTCAAAGTGAAAGGGATAAATTCTACTCTAATCCCATACCACTAGATTTTCTTCATTGAGTTGAAGTGAGAGAATGGGATTGAATAAGGTGAGGGCAACTTTTTCTTGGAGACTAGCTAGGAGAAAAGATAAAGCTATAGCTTCTATTTTTATCCTTCTTTGGGTGGAAGTTTCAAGTTGATTGTAAAATCTTATCAACCGATCATGAGCCTTGGGAGCAGTTTGAAAAGACAATCCTTCTGTTAGCTTAAAAAATTCCAGTTATAATGAGATGAGAAATATCATGTGGCATGTCACCACCTAAGAGCATATAAGGATCCAAGAGGCATCAGTGTAGCTTAAATTTCTTCAGCCTTTTTTCCTCTTTCCACTTCCAATGGTTATTTCTTTACTATCAATGCTTAATAAAAGAATCTAACCTCTGTGTAAGAAAAAAGTAGAAAATCAAAAGGAAAAGTGATTTGTGCAGAGTGTGTTATTTGGAGATGTAATCTTTGACCTCTTCATTTGCAACCAAAGAATAAGGAAGGTAAAGGGTCTTACTTTGCTTATTCATAAGTGGAGTGACCTTCTCTACACTTCACTTTTGTGTGCTCCATAGTGACTTTAAAAGAGAGAAGAGAAATCTCAAAAGTAGCTAAAATCAATTTTGAGGTTCTACTTAAAAGGAAGTTTCATCCTCAACTAGAACCTTCTCTTAAGTAGCCTCTACCGAGGGTTGGTTCTTCCCTATCTTTTAATAAAGTCTGTCATTAGGTACCTTATTTATAACATTGTATGGTGGGTATTTCAAATCTACATCCATCCTGGATACTTCATTGCTACCAGCTTGTGCATCCTTAAATTTTGCAACATCTCCCACATCTAAAAAAGTTGGAGTTTGAACTTTGTCTTCTTCAAAACTTGTTGGTTACTTAACTTCCTAGTGGATGCAATGACCTTAAAAAGGGAAACTAGTTAAGAAACACAAGTTTTTTGGCAAGGCCATCGAAATCTTGTATTTTTCTTCTTCAAACCTCTCCTTCGCCATTTTTTCATTGCCCCTAAAGGATTCTTTCTATTCAATTTACTAGCATCATGCACTTATATAAGATAAGTCCAACTTTGGACCAAATGTAGAAATCAACTCTACCTCACTTTTTATCTCAGAAATAGCTTGAAATGAATAAAAGATGAGTTTTTCTTTCGCTGATTGTCTAAGTGAAATGCTTCACGCCTTCAACATGTCTAAGTTTAACTATCATCTTTTTTTACTATTTGAAATATGATCCTTTGACATTATTGTTCTTATTTGAAAGCTAAAAATTGAGAACTAGAAACTGAGCTAAATTTTAATATCCATATATTCTGGAAAACAAATTGAGAAGTGGGCCTATGAAGCTATTCCAACTGAATCAGAAGTGGAGTATGGTCTTAGGGATCCCTATATAAATAAGAAAATGAAATGAAATGCTTGGCAAGGCACTAGTAGCATTAAAAATAAAGCCTTTCCCAGATACAATTTGAACCTGTATGATTATTGCACCATGTATAAGAGCTTCCTGAAAAACAAGCATCTATGAGACCTATGGTAGCAAAGAATCCCTTCAAATCTGTAATGGAAGTCACATTGGCAGATTAGTTTATTTTTCTAGATAGCTATGTCTTTGACTTCAGCATGAAAGAGAGTTGTTTCACATGGTCAAATAAACTAAAATCAAAAGTACTGAAATAAGAATTTTGGGAGCTTATCACATTCCCAAAATGGAAGCATACCATTTACTACTTTTATATAGAATATATAAGCTGGCTTTGTAGATCAAATCTCTTTCCAGTAGTAGTATGTTTTTACCCAGGGGGAGAATTCCATTGTAGCAAAATACAAAGAGAGAATAGATAGAGTCTTCTATGGATGAAATCAACTAAGGATGGCATGGCTTGTCGCACGTGTAGTCCACCATGTCAACTTTGGCATTCAAACTAGAAGTTTGGATTAGAAAATTAGGTCTCTAAACAAAGGTGCTAGAGAGAAGAAAATAATGTTATATATTATTCTCATTTTCATACGTATGATTTGAGTTTACTTCACCCTATTGAATAGAATCGACTAGAGAGGTAGGACAAAGAAAGGAGTCATATTCACACTAATCAAACTATTTAGTGCCCCAAGGAGGACTACACTTATTTAGTGATTGTTGTACCTTATTAAGAAGTAAAAATATGATAAGGTAAGTCAAGTGAGTCACTTCTTGCACTAAGGCAAGGTTGAGAAATTATATTGGGAAGGGAATGAGCTATCAACAACTTAACTGACAATTGAAGGAGCAGCTAACAAAGCTGCAAGAAAACAAAAAAGGAAGAGAATGGCTAATAGCTCCACAAGCCACTTCCAGGGAGTAGGATAGGATGTCAAGCGAAAAGTAACATGCCGAAGCCCATAGGGACTATTCAGAAGAGAAGAATGTGGCAAATAAAGTAAAAAAAAATAGTCGAAATGAGAAGTCCAACTTAGCTTATGAGAAAGGTAAAGATCAGAAGAAAAGCAACCTAGTAGCTTCAAATAGGATGAAGGTGCTAGACTAAACCACTCAACATTTGGGTTCCCACTCTAAATAAGCGAAGTGGCTAGCCGGCCTTTGAAGGTCACAAATTGAGTCATTCTTGTATTTTCAAATCAACTCTTCTATTAAATGATATTCATGGGAAATGTAATTTAAGAATAGAAGCAGAAGTAAGGTGTGCAGCATTGAGGAACATATCTTCTTGATTCTGCATTCATGGAAGTGTGGGAAAGAAAGATGACCTTGACCTTCTTTCCTCTATTCAGTAAAAAAAAAGCTGAGGCCAAATTTGGTTTGATCAGTTCATCAATACTCAACAAGTACAATGTAATGGTTGATCATCTTACATGTATTTCATGTGTATCATTGGGTTTGCTCGTAAATAAACTTGGGTTACAGCTGCACATCTGGTTTTATTGACCACATCTTTAGGCATAGCTAGTTATTCCTTACCTTGGGACTAATTTGGCCATTAGGCAGTCAAAATTATAATAGATGAAGCTATTCCTAGAATAGTAATATAATCACCTTCAGTACTTGCATAGTAAATTAAGTTCAATAGAACCTAAATAGAATAAGAAAAATAGGGTGATAAGTGTGCCTTTTGCTATAAGAACTCCTCACCTTTTTACATCTTGGCTTAGCTATCACTCCATAGTGTTGGTCAACTTTTTAAGGAGTCTTCCTACCATACTAGAATGCTTATATTATTTCTAGTGCATCAAGATTTTCCAGAAACAAGCAATAAAAGGGACCTTGGGTTTGAAAACAAGGCTCGTTCATGACTGGCTAGCTCAGGTTGTAAGGCCTCACCCAACTTTAGGCATATCTGATGCACTCCACTCACTATCTACTAAACGAGCATTAAAGTAAAATGAGTGAGCAAGCTAAGCCTTCATGGAGCTTCCCTTTTCATCACCCTACAATTTTATTTCCACTCTAGCCTCCCTAATTTGGAGGGGGAATTGATTATATACCTAAGAACCATAATCTTTCAAAGGAATAGCTTCTATAATTATAGATAGGGGTCAGGCATCTATGACCCTGGCCTCTAAATAGTATGAGAACCTTTTAGCTAGCACCACTCACACTCCAAGGTCTTCATGATGGCACCTCCACCACTATAATGTGAGTTGGGAGTAACTCCAAAAATCATAGCCTACTAAAAAATGAGCTTCAAAGTAAATGTCAAAAAAAAAAAAGAACAAAAATAGTACACATTAGTTGCCCACTTATTTTATCATAGGTAAAATCCAATCCTTTTGTCTCTCGAAAGTGAGAAAAGTAGCAGGAAATATGGGATTCGATAGTGCAATTATTTTTTTTGTGTTTTAATACTTCATTTGGAAACTTTCAAGCTCAAGGCACTAGCTAGAGCTTTTATTTTTAGCCAACATTTATTAGCTTTGAAGTGAAGCTTTTTATGAGCATCAAAAAGCATAACAAGTATTGTAACTCTTCTTTTTTTACTTTTCATTAACTGTGGCATGAAAGAATGAAGAAGCTAGAAGAACTTAAAAAGAGAGTGGCACCTAGCTATTAAAACTGTCTATTATATTTTCAAAAAAAATTATATGATCTTGAACTGGTCCTCTTTGCATGACCTATAATAAAAAAGTGGTATGTACTACTCTAATGCTTCTCTAATCCTTCCCCAAGACACTGTTACAATGTCATGTAGATGGGGTAGCCCTGACTTCTGTATGTCCTCATTTCGACCTCAGAATGAGAATTTAGGTCCTTCCATGGGTGTCTTATATCACATACTTGCTTGCTTTATATGGAGTTCTTAGTGCTTCCTTAAGTACAAGAGAGGAATTCCATAAACTAAGGAGCAATTTTCCACTAAGCACTCACTCATCAGCCAATCAGACTCTACTTTTTAAGTTTGTTATCCTAACCATCTCCTCTACTCTATCAGGAGCTTTTCCCCTTCATACTACTCCTCTACTCTATCTTATCATCTACCTTGCTCCTCAGCTCCATACTACTCCATCTTCTCATTTTAATAGCTTACTTATTGAGTGGATCACACCCCAACCCTGAGTGGGCTGGTACGACTGAAATAGAGTGGGTTAATTAGTTAATCTATATATTTAGGCACACACATAAATGTATGATTAGTTCCATGAATCTCACTGCACTGACCACAATAAACTTCTCATTTTATTAAAATGGATGTCTGATTTGAATGACTAGGTACAACTCACATTTGATACCTAAGGAAGGTACAACCCAAGTATGTGGTACATCAACACGTGTTATAATCATACTTTGATGAGTTTTGAATGGTATAATAACCCTATTATCTACTTCTAATACACATGATTGACCTAATTCTAGATCATCTTCTAGAGTCATATAACTGTCAAAAGTGACTAACAGTTCATCAAAACTATTATAGTTTGATTACTAGTAAGATTGGGTTGACTCTCGCCTCCCTAAAAACATGACTTGAAATTTTCCCCATAAATAGCTCTCCACGCCTACTCTGAGAATATGAAAAGCACTATTGTTATTTAGTTAGGTAGTTCTCCCCCTCTTAAAAACTGTCAAACCTAGTGGATTCGAAGGCCCACTTACTTATAGTCAACTAGGGACCCTTTCTTGCCCAATCTTACTTACTTTAATTTAGTTAAAACCAAAAAACCACATATAAGAGACACATAAAAGGTATGCGACAACCATTTCACCACGAAAAGTGAATTTGATCCTATAATCATCTTCTTTATTCAAAAGATATTCAATTAAAGGGATGCTAGTCTAGTAAGTAAAGTTGTAGGCCAATCAGATCAAGAGTTATTCCTCACATATATTGTCAGGGGATAAGTTGAATTCTCGTGAATAGATTCTCTATACTCATGTGAATGGCCAGCCTATAAATCTAAAAGGATCCATCCATAAGCCTTCCTGTTAGTGGAATTTTGAAAATAGGTTTTGAAAAATATTAGTTTTCTTTGGGAATTTTAAAATTTAGATTAAATTCTAATTCTAGAAGTTGAATCAACTCGTTTGAAAAAGTATATCACCCCGAAGGACGAAAATAAAATTTCATAACGGTGTTCAGACTTAGAATTATGAAACTCATCTTGAATATCATGACTAGCTTCTAAAGAGAACTTCACATGGCCCCGAGGGGACAAGGTAAAGTTTAACTAAATATTCAGTTATGATATTCAAGAAGTATGATCATCGAATTCACATCCAAAGCCTTATCAAAGAAGGATGTATCTCCCCAAAGGGAGATAACAATTTTCAATGATAATTCTTCTAATGTAATAATGACGATCATTCTTTAACTTTTCCCAAATAAATCTGAGAAGGTTTTTAAAAAGATTAATTTTGAAATCAGGTGCATGTGGTTCCAAATCTCCTACGAGCGCAAGCCCTCATAGTTAATTACATCGTAGGGAGACAGAGTCCCCTACGAAAACTCTCGATTAAAATAATAATGAAATTTTGTTAGATTTTCTATGAGTGATATCAAAAGAGAATAGGATTTTTGAAAATCAAAGGGGAATGGATCAAGATTGAACATTTATTAACAGAATCGAGGGAAGAAAGGTAGGGGACACCTTGAGATTCCAGAATCATCCAGAAGTGTCCCAACTTAATCTAAGTGTTGGGCTTTATGTTTTAGGATTGAAAGGAAACTTTAATTGAAGTTGAGCATCTTATTAGAAATTTGGAATTATATTCCAGGAATTTGGGGTCTTATAACAGAAATCTGCCCTGGATCCTAAGTCTAATTTTGACACTGGACCACAGTCGTCCGAACCAAACTAATGCAATGCAATGCCTGGACTTACCCCGGCCTGGATTGGGGAGTCAGCTAACCACCTAATCGATTTAAAAGAGATGAGTCCGGTCTTTTATGAAAGAGTGGTAGGGATATTGTACTTAAAGTTTAGGAAAGTTGGGGCCGACATCTAGAAATTTTCCTAATTGGCCCCTTCGACTTATGTTGGGTGCTAAAATGCTAAAAGTGATGCAATTAAAATTTTGACTCTTTTAATTTGTATCTAATGCAATGCATGCTAGTCGATAACTTCCAAATCAAATATGATTGAAATTTTAAAAATAGGCTTATAAAATAATTTTTTAGAAGACTGGACTTTCCCAGGTCCGGCACCTCGTCCTCATAGGTCAGACTATCCGGACTCTACCCGTAGGCAGGGAAGTGTCTAAAATAAGGAGAGAATAATGCAGAAATATGCATGCGTCGATCCCCGGCTAATTCCCTAGATTCGTTATTTTTCTATATTATTTAGACTCACTAAAATTTTTAGACATTTAATATTTTGAGTAGAAAACTTTCACACCCTCACGATTCTCACGTATTCAGGCGAAAACAAAAGCGGCACACAATCGCCACAAAACTAAGAAAAGCAAGCAGTCCTAAAGGAAATCAATTCATCACATCAAATATTAATTAATCAATAAATGTCCATAGGCAAAGCTGCCTTGCTTATTACAAACCAGAATTTTGCAGAAAGTAAAGTGGCCGGGCACCACTGAAAATAACCCGGATTCTAAACCTTGTAATGATGTAAGTAGTTTTGAGTGTGATATTCTCAATCTTCAAGTCTTCAATCTTGTTCTTCTTTGAACTCCTTTTCTTCAAACTCCTTGGATTCTTCGTGGTAAACTACCCAAATGGATAAGATGGCACTTCCCTTCAAAGGGGGAAGGCCACTCTTTCCTCTTTGGGTATAGAAAAGGTATGATCCAAATTTGGATTTCCAAATGGAGAAGGAATGTTTCCCAAAGGGGCATCCTTTTCTCTTTGAAATCCAAACTTTGGACCTATATATCCCAACTCAAAATTAACTTTCAGAACACTTAACACTTATACAAATTACATTTATATTAAATCAAAAATCTAGACTCGCCTGCAAGGTTATCCTAAGCAGTTAATTAATCAAAGAAAACATATTCCCAAGCAGTTATATATGTGCAGAAAAGAAAGTAAAACACACTGGCCACACTCTTTTTATTTGGGGGCTTTAGCAGCTGAAGCACCTATGCAAGCATTTATAATAATTGATATTATTTTTTTTATTGATTTAGCCCCCTTTTATTGCCCTGCATGAGCGTGGCCACCTGCAGAAAACTGTGTGAACATCCAGATCGAGATTGTTTACTAATTTTAAAGGGTTTGTTAAGGATTTTATTAACCTATTAGGAAAATTTTGGAGTTTAGAGAAAACTTGAGATCCTTAGAGTTATCCGGGTATACTAACTAAGGGAGCAAAACTTGACTTTTAGAATTAGAGTTAATCTTAAGGGTTTCAGATTTTTAATAAATACTAGACCTAATTATGAGTTGTTAGACAAGTGGTACATTCAATTTGGAGTTCCCTATGAAAAAGTTATAATTTTTAGAAGTTTTGACCCAATTTTGACCTAAGGTCACCTAAAATGTTGACTCCTTGATTTTGACCAAATTATGGAGGTTTAATATTTTTAGAGAATAGTAGATTCTAATTAAAATCATTAGCCATTGAGTTTGATTAGTTTGAATTTTTCTATAATTAGTAGTGAATTTTGGAAGTTTTATGCATTCATAGGGATTACCAAATTATTACAACTAAGGGGCTGCTTAAGGATTTGAACCCAAATGAGTCCCAAACTCCTTGAGATCAGTTCCAAAGGTCATAAATGACCTAAGGATAGATCATCAAGTGTTTAAATCCCTTTTGGGATTTTTAATGTTTTTGGGATTAATTAAAACTGATTAACCCTTGATTTTACCTAAAGACTAAATCAAGACAAATCTAGAAGTCAATTTAAGAGGGTTTCAATTCTCATTAATTAGGGGATTAATTAGGGACAATTATAAACATTTTAATAGATTTTATGAGTTAAAGACAGTTCATTATCAATTGATTAGGGTTAATAGGCCATTTCTAAGAAGGATTTTTTAGGCTCCTAGTTGGGGAACCAAATGAACTCCAAATTTGATGAAATTTGGACCATAGGATCACCTGACCCTAAGGATTAAACCCATCAAATTTGAGCTCAAATGGAGTACCCTAAGATGGTTAACTAAACCACCCGAGGTGAGCTCTAAGTCCCCTTCAAATCATTATAGGGGTCTATCCAAAGCTTGGATTGGGGCAAAATTAGTGGCTCTACACTCCTTATCCTACACATCATCATCACACAATGAATCACACAGTAAATCCCATTGGATAGGTCTATACCCCATTTTGAATATAAGGGTTAAACCATGACCCTAAAACTTAAACTTTAGGGAAAATGCCATTGAACATCTTAAAATGGGGAGATAAAATTTGGATATGTCAAAAACATATTTAATTTCAATCTCCCAAAATTCCAGGCCTGGTGGATTTGTATTTAAAGAGTAATTAAAGAAATTGATAAAATTCTCAAACTAAAATTAAACCTAATACTGACTTAACCAGGGCCTGGAACCATGGGGCTTTTGTAGATTTCCCTGAGACCTTTCCAATGAGCCTAAGAACACCTAATTTGGACAAGTGTGGAGGGCGTTATGATTTTTTGAAGTTCCCTTGAATTTCTGGAATTATTAATTCGGCCATTACACAGTCAACGCCCCTTTACACGTGCCGCACCCCATTTGGCTGGGCAATCATTGGCGCTAACTGTTAACGGTCTGATTAACCATAGCCATCGGATGGCGGATCGGACGACTGGGATTAAAAGCGCTCTGATACTGCGGGATCTAATCCGAGCCGTTGATCGGAATTAATGGCTGAGATTGCGTCTTCAACCTCCCGCACGTATCCGAGACCGTTAGGCTTCTCCGGCGTGATCTGGGCTATCCCGTCGGTGAACTCTGATGAAATTTCATAGGGAGGATCAGGACAGTGGAAACCTTCAATCCAACGGTGGAAATCCGTTGGGGTGAAGGTTTCCTTCACACTTGATCGTACTACCTAGCTAGGGAGCTTGGGATGAAGGGATTACCACAGAGAAAGTCTCAATGAATGAGCTTCTCTATCAGGAAGCTTCAGGGGACAATGGCGAACTAATCTCCTTCAGACGTCGGGACCAGAGGACGGCCGGAGGTGCGACTTCAAGCGGAATGCCGAAAGCTTTCACGGACACTCGCTTGAACGGGTGAAGGGATCATTTTGGGAGCTCGAAGGGGGAGCCTAGGAGGTTGAATGAGCTCTGGGAAATGATTTCGAGCGATTGAGGATGCTTCTGGCAATCTAGGGAGCTCTAGCCTATTCGGCCACCTCTCGCGGGCTTGGACGGCCGAGATTGAGCTGGAGGGGGCTCGTATTGATGCCAAGTGGAAGATGGCGACGTCCTAGGGAGGTCGGGGGGATCAAACCTGTGGGCAGCAGCTTTGATCCAGGGGTTGCCTGGGGGGGACCACCGGAACTCATTTTCCATTGGCTCCAAGCGCCACCGGCCATGGTTTGGGTTGGGTTGACTGGGGAAGGCCGATGGGGACATGCCGGAGTCGAGGGTGGAGTCAATTTGGCCTGAGAATGTCTGGATTGAGTTGGTGACTTGATTGGACCCAAACCTGCTAGGTTCGAATCGAATTGAGCTCGATCCAGGTCAGGTTAGACCCCGGGTTTGGTATGGGAGATAGGTTTGGGTCTGGTGCACCCAATGCAAGTGGAAATTGGATCCAATTTGGTCTGGGTTAAAAGATGGCTCAGGTTGATCCAAATCTGCTCGGTTCGGGTTGATTTGGGCTCAACCCAGGTCAGGCCAGACCTTAGGGTTGAGGTGGGAAGTGGGTCTGGGTCTGGTGGACCCAATGCAAGTGGCAATTGGGTCCAATTTGATCTGAGTTGGAAGATGTCTTGGGTCCATGTGTTTTTGGCTACTTTGGGTTAGCAAAAAACCTGACCCAGGTTAGCCCAGAGCATGGGCTGGCTGGAGGAGGTGTGCTGAACCTAGGGCCACCTATGGGAGGTGTTGATCAAGTTCAATTGGGCTTAGGTTAAGAATTGGCTCAATCCCAAGTGATCTTGGGCACTTTGGGTTAGCCTAACTCTTGAC
>NW_021319529.1:656907-664691 GCF_001605985.2 Dendrobium catenatum | reverse complement strand
TAAAGTGTTTTGAGGCCTAAGGACAATGATGTCAGAGTCATCTTCACTACTTAATTGTATTATTTCTTGATCAAAAAATTTTTCTTTTTCTTTCTCTTGATTGGACTTTTGTCCAACCAATTTCTCCTCAATTTTGATTTCTAACTTAGAGCGGGACGAGGACCCTTTTGGAACGAAATATGTAGCATCTTCGTAGATCCCGATTTCTTGAATCGAAAATTGTTGCAAATCACCCTTAATCACGTGTTCAATGCCATCTCGTTGGTACTTGATGCATTGGTGAAGGGTAGATGGAACCATTCTATATTCATGAATCCAAGGTCTACCTAAAAGGGCATTAAAGGACATTGCCGAATCAATTATATAAAACTTAGCTTCAGTTTTCAAGTCTCCTATTTCTAAGAGCAAAGTGATTGAACCTAAAGCCCTCTCGCCCATTTCATTGAACCCACGAAGCACCAACCTATCGGTTGAGAGATTGCTAGTATCAACTCTGAGGTATGCGAGGGTTTTTATGTTCATTATGTTGACCAATGCACTCGGATCAACGAGGACCCTTGATAACTTAAAATTTCCCACATCTACAATAATGTAAAGGGGACGATTATGGTCAACAGTTCTCAAGAGCAAATCGTCATCTAAAAAGGTAACTCCATGAACCTCTTTGAAGTAGAATGCCTCACCTTTTGAAGTTGAAGCCAACTGGGTTAAGCAAATCTCGGGGTCGAGAAGCACTTTAATTAAAGACTCCCTCATTTCTTTGGAGAGAAGGAGGGCGTCATAAATACTTAATTTTGCTGGGAACTTCCTAAGGTAAGCCAAAACGTTGTAATCAACTTTAGGAACGACGGACTCAAAACCCGGAGGAATTAAAGGAAATTCTTATTGCTGAGGGGAATTTGGATTTAAATCTTCAAAGGGAATTTGCTTGCCTTTCTCCTGGGGGGGAAGCCTAGGGGGTAAGACTTTACAGCAGCGGAGTTGCACCTGCTCCATCTTCAGAAGGGCAAACTAGGGCAGTATCTACACACACCATAGGCGTTGGATCATCATTTCCCAAAAGCGAGTCAGAATCTGAAAGTTCTATCAAGATAGGATTCCCTTGAAAATTGATTTGAGGGAAATCATTTTCCGATAAAGCTTCACATTCGACCTCTTCTTGAATAGCTGATTCGGGAAGGTCAATTTCTTTGATATTAAGACTTTCTTCACCTGAACTTTGATTTAAAATAAGAGAGTCATCAACTTGCATTTCATTTCCATGGTTAATCATCAAGACAGAAGCAGAAGGATATTTTTTATTCATCTTCTGACCCTTCTCCTTTGATGGGGCAAAGTAAAAGTCAGATAACAAAAGAGGGGAGAGGGTTTTAATACCCCCATCCTCCATCCTAATACATCTCTCATCTACACACTTCCTCTCTACTAAATCAACTTCCTTTTCTTTTAAACAATTGACAGTAGTTCCTGTGACTACTGGAGAGGAAAGTGGCTCAACATCCTCCTTCGAAGCGTCCAGGTCAACCTTCCACGTCGGGGCCTGGGCTATCGTAGTCAGCTATTGAGAAAGATAAAAAGAATTGTTAATCGACTTTTTAAGTGCCCGGGACAAAGCAATGTCCCAACCATCTTCAACAAAATAAGGACAGTTAAGAGGGTTACCTGAAATGATTTTAATGGAAGCTTTCTCTGGATCGACCAAGTATTCCTTAACAATTATGATGTTACCTTGGGTGTAGTTCCTCTCAAACCAATCTTTGAATAGTACATAGTCTTCAAGAGGGTGACTAAGCATCCGGTGGTATGGACAATACTTGGGATCATCTTTCTTACTTTCATCTTCAGGCCTTCTGGCCTTTGGGAGCTGAAAATTTGGTTTCTTTAACAAAATCCTGAAAATCCTCTTAACTGATTCCCTCTTAAAATGATATGGTTTTGCCAATCTCTCTCTAAAAGGGACAAAGTTAGGGTCTCTGGTGTACTAAGGAGTGACCTGAAAGGGCTGTCTCTAAGCTGGCTGTGGTGGCGGTGGTGGAGGAACACTGGGCTGACTAGCCATTGGCCTTTTTCCCTTGTCGACTACCGACACTTCTGCCTTTTTCTCAAAAGTCTTATCCAATCTAGGACCTTTTTTGTCTTCAGATTGCTCTCATAGGAATGGCATCTTATGGGCCTCTTCCTGCAAATTGCTAGCCTTATTAAGAAGTTTTTCAAAAGTTTTAATCGTGAAACCCTTCAGGAGAAAAGTAACAGGGCCGTGGATATTCTTAAGGAGGATCTCCACCGCATGTTGCTCTTGCAACTGGGGTTCACACTTCCTCGAGAGGTTTTGCCACCTCAAGATGTACTCAACTAGAGACTCTCCCGACTTTTGTTTCTCAACAACAAGATCGCCCACGGTATTTCGTTATTGCGCTCCAGAAAATCTTTTAAGAAAAGGTTTTCTAGATCGCTAAAGGTTTTTACTGAACCATTGGGCAGATCGGCGTACCACTCAAAAGCAATACCGGATAGACTACTTACAAATTGGCGAAATAGTAGAGCATTCGACCCTCCCGCATTACAAAAACTTGTTCTGAAGTGGGCCAGATGCTGTCTCGTGTTTTCTATTCTAGTGAAAATTTTAAAAGTTAGTGGCACAAAGCCTTTTGGGTAAGGAACTGAATCATATTCTTTGGGGTAGGGTCTACCCTTTGGAATAGATGCGGTTCCTTGTGAAAAGGCTAAGGCCTCCCTTACCTGGTCCTCAATGAGTTGCTTAATATCCTTATGAGGCAGAGTTGGAGGGACAGGGGGAACTGTAGGTGCTGCTGGAGATGCCTCTGGTAGGCAACGTGGGATCACTGGTGTTGACTCGGGAGGCTTGGGACTATATTCTATCTTTCTAACCCTTTCCAAAATCTCTCGAGCCGTTTATTGAATCTTAAGTGAATCCTGCTCTGACTTATCAAATCTTTCTTGCATTTCTTTGACTTGTGACATCATAGTTGTCAACTGATTCGCCAAATCTTTAATATGCTTCTCACCCTTAGCCCTTACGGACTCATCTGAATCGGACCCAGCAACATGTGGATCATTATCTCTAGCAAGCCGGCGCCTACCAGGTTCGTCCTCTTTGTTGGAACCTCTAGTTTTGACCATGGAAACGCTACCAACACAATCATCTTCCTCTCCAAGGAGGTCATCCAGGTCTGGGTCAAAAGAAGCC
This sequence comes from Dendrobium catenatum, assembly GCF_001605985.2. Classification (NCBI taxonomy): domain Eukaryota; kingdom Viridiplantae; phylum Streptophyta; class Magnoliopsida; order Asparagales; family Orchidaceae; genus Dendrobium; species Dendrobium catenatum. The sequence goes on along the minus strand of NW_021319529.1, from coordinate 661,483 downwards.
ATTCCCTCTTTATTTAACAAAATATTTCTTATTTCTTGAACTACCTCCTCGACCGTTCTATCCCCAATTGACTTAGGATCGAGGGGCAAGTATTCTTTGTACTCAGCCATATTGAATAATTCTTCAGAATCCAGGAGGACAATGATTTCTGTAAGTTTTGGGTTAGGATCTGATTGAGACTCTATAGCTGGCTCTTCTTCTATCTCAAGATCTAGGTCAATTCCTTCCTTCTCGACTGTCACAAGATCGGTAGTCGGAAAAGTGGCATTCTCTACAAGGAGAGGGACACATACCTTAGGAGGTGAAGCAGGAGCTTGTAGAGAAATAGCTCCTATATCAGGTAAGGTAAGGTCCATAGACTTCTGTGTAGGAAGCCTAGGAATGACATATAAGTCTATCCTGCCAACAACCGGATCATCAGCGGGAATCATAACTGAATTAGGAACTGGACTGGCTGCAAGAAGGCTATCTACTGTAACAACTGGAGAACTAGGTTGAACATTCATCGACTTAATCAAGACTGGAGGGGGTTCAACTGGGACTCGTTGGAGTTGGAGAATGAACTTTGGGGTTCTTAGAGGCGGTGGTAAATTCTCCAACTTAGTCCTTTTTGGGACAAACTTCTTCTCAAGAGTTTTGGGCCTCTTGCCCTTGATATCCAGATGTTTTAGAGTTTCATTCCCCTTTGGTTTGATAACTACTGAGGCCAACCTTACAGCTTTGGAAGAAGGTACCAGGGGTCTACCAACAGAATGACGGCCTCTCTCAGACCCAGTCAACACAATACCCTCCGTCTTGGAAGAAGGAGGGCGTGGCACCCAGTGGTATCCATCAACTAGTACTGAAGTGGCGGGCTGTCTAACATACTTCTTATTTCTCCTAACAGGTTGTGGAGTCAGATTCTTCGCCTTAGACGCCTTTTCTTTTAACACTTCTATTTGGAAGCGATGAGAGATCACTCCCTTCAACTGTTTCATGTACTGCTCCTTTGTTTGCCCAGATTGTGCAGCACAGGTATGAATTATGTTTCTCAAAGCCCTTATTTTCTGCAGATGCTTTTCCTTTGGAGTATTTTTAGTCGAATAGTCGACTGGGCATGGTGGGGAAAGGGCTATCCTAGCTATCCTCTCCTCCGCTTGAGCATAAGCTAAGGGGTAAAAGCGGCTCCCTTTTAGAAGGGAAGAGGAAGCAGGAATAGGTAGCTCCTCGTCAGCCTTAGGCTCTACTTGAGCTAAAGTCTTAAAAGGCACAACTCTCTTTGCCTTAGAGATCTTCTTTCTAAGTCTCCTCAAATAGTTCTTCTTTTGATTCTTAGTAGAAAAGTTAAGTCCATAACTAGATCCTTCCTCAAAAATAGATTTGACTTCAGTGGGAGGCTCAACAACTGGCTCAGACTGTTTCTGGTCATCACTAATTACTGGCAAGGTAGGTGCAGATCCCACAATCAACTCAACCACTGGGGGAACTTCCCTACTGGCATCCAAACTAACAATCTGGTGTCCATCCATAGAGAGCTCAAGGGTACTGAATCCCATTCCAAAGATGATAGTGCTCCCTTGGGCATTAACAGTTGAGGATAACTCTCGGTCGGAAGAGAAGAACAATTGGCCAGCCATTTGAATTTTCTAAAAATTAAAGAGGGGATTGAAATTAGATTTCTTCCAAGAGAAGTGGAAAAGAGTTCGTTATTTTGAAACTTGAGGCTTGTAAGATAGCCTCAACCTTCTAACACATGTTGAATGGTAGAAAACACCCAACACACGTTAGGAAGATAAAGAGACTAAATACTTTCCAAAAGAAGGGTTTTCTCAAAAGGTCAACATATGGTAGCCCATAAGATGGTCGTATGGGGTAACATATGAAGGTTTGGAACTTGGAGAAAATTGTTATTATTTTGTTTTCTATATTTTGAAAGGAATTTGAATTTTGAATGATTTAAGATGGGGGTTTTTCTACAAAATCCAAAACACAAGGGACAGAGTTTCCCCTTGCCTGAAGGCTTATGGAATTGTAAGAAAAACCCAAGTAAAGTAAATAGTCTAAACCTCCTCATTCCTAAAAGTTAAAGGGGGGTAAAGGGGTTAAGACTAAAATACTTCAAAACTTCTTAAAATCAAAGATTTTTCAAACTCCTTTCAATCTTAAAGGTTGGTATATTGAATGTGACATTTGTTAAACATAATTTTAAAAATAATATTTAGGGACCTCATTTGACACTGTCGCCTCATAGGAAATCCCAGGGCAGAAGGTCAAAATCAGGACGATTAAGTTAGCATGTAACAAATTTTTGGAGGTAGAACCTCTCTTTTGATGTTTTAAATAGTTTTTACATGTTGGCTACACTCCCCCAAGGAAGAAATGGGTTGAGGGACCAACGGAAGGAAGGTAGTTAAGACTACCGATGAAACAAAATTTCATTCTTATTAAAGATGGAGAGAGAGATTTGCCAACCGGGCGTGCTATTTTTTTTTGTTGGTGGAATTTTGAAAACAGGTTTTGAAAAATATTAGTTTTCTTTGGAAATTTTAAAATTTAGATTGAATTCTAATTCTAGAAGTCGAATCAACTCGTTCGAAAAACTATATCACCCCGAAGGACGAAAATAAAATTTCATAACGGTGTTCAGACTTAGAATTATGAAACTCATCTTGAATATCATGACTAGCTTCTAAAGAGAACTTCACATGGCCCCGAGGGGACAAGGTAAAGTTCAACTAAATATTCAGTTATGATATTCAAAAAGTATGATCATCGAATTCACATCCAAATCCTTATCAAAGAAGGATGTATCTCCCCAAAGGTAGATAACACTTTTCAATGATAATTCTTCTAATGTAATAACGACGATCATTCTTTAACTTTTCCCAAAGAAATCTGAGAAGGTTTTTAAAAAGATTAATTTTGAAATCAGGTGCGTGTGGTTCCAAATCTCCTACGAGCGCAAGCCCTCGTAGTTAATTACATCGTAGGGAGATAGAGTCCCCTACGAAAACTTTTGATTAAAATAATAATGAAATTTTGTTAGATTTTCTAGGAGTGATATAAAAAACGAATAGGATTTTGGAAAATCAAAGGGGAATGGATCCAGATTGAACATTTATTAACAGAATCGAGGGAAGAAAGGTAGGGGACACCTTGAGATTCCAGAACCATCCGGAAGTGTCCCAACTTAATCTAAGTGTTGGGCTTTATGTTTTAGGATTGAAAGGAAACTTTAATTGAAGTTGAGCATCTTATTAGAAATTTGGGATTATATTCTCGAAATTTGGGGTCTTTTAACCGAAATCTGCCCCGGATCCTAAGTCTAATTTGGACACTAGACCACAGTCGTCTGAACCTAATTAATACAATGCAATGCCTGGACTTACCCCGGCCTGGATTGGGGAGCCAGCTAACCACCTAATTGATTTAAAAGAGATGTGTCCGATCATTTATGAAAGAGTGGTAGGGACGTTGTACTTAAAGTTTTGGAAAGTTGGGGCCGACAACTAGAAATTTTCCTACTTGGCCCCTTCGACTTATATTGGGAGCTAAAATGCTAAAACTGATGCAATTAAATTTTTGACTCTTTTAATTTGTATCTAATGCAATGCATGCTGGTCGACAACTTCCAAATCAAATATGCTTGAAATTTTAAAAACAGGCTTATAAAATAATTTTTTAGAAGACTGGACTTCCTCAGGTCCGGCACCTCGTCCTCATAGGTCAGACTATCCGAACTCTACCTGCAGGCAGGGAAGGGTCTAAAATAGGAAGAGAATAATGCAGAAATATGCATGCGACCCCGGGGTCGATCCCCGGCTAATTCCAGAGATTCGTTATCTTTCTATGTTATTTAGACTCACTAAAATTTTTAGACATTTTGAGTAGAAAATTTCATACCCTCACGAGTCTCACGTATCCAGGCGAAAACAAAAGAGGCACAGAATCGCAAAAAAACTAAGAAAAGCAAGCAGTCTTAAAGGCAATCAATTCATCACATCAAATATTAATTAATCAATAAATGTCCATAGGCAAAACTGTCTTGCTTATTACAAACAAGAATTTTGCATAAAGTAAAGTGGACGGGCACCACTAACAATAACCCGAATTCTAAACCTAGTAATGACGCAAGTAGTTTTGAGTGGGATATTCTCAATCTTCAAGTCTTCAATCTTGTTCTTCTTTGAACTCCTTTTCTTCAAACTCCTTGGATTATTCGTGGTAAACTACCCAAATGGATAAGAGGGCACTTCCCTTCAAAGGGGGAAGGCCACTCTTTCCTCTTTGGGTATAGAAAATGTATGATCCAAATTTGGATTTCCAAATGGAGAAGGAATGTTTCCCAAAGGGGCATATTTTCTTCTTTGGAGTCCAAACATTGAACCTATATATCCCAACTCAAAATTAACTTTCACAACACTTAACACTTATACAAATTATATTTATATCAAATCAAAAATCTAGACTCTCCTGCAAGGTTATCCTAAACAGTTAATTAATCAAAGAAAACATATTCCCAAGTAGTTATATATGTGCATAAAAGAAATTAAAACACACTGGCCACTCTCTTTTTATTTGGGGGCTTTAGCAGTTG
>NW_021319529.1:610696-656288 GCF_001605985.2 Dendrobium catenatum | reverse complement strand
CCATTGAGTTTGATTAGTTTAAATTTTTCTATAATTAATAGTGGATTTTAGAAGTTATACATATTCATAGGGATTACCAAATTATTACAACTAAGGGGCTGCTTAAGGATTTGAACCCAAATGAGTCCCAAACTTCTTGAAATCAGTTCCAAAGGTCACAAATGACCTAAGGATAGATCATCAAGTGTTTAAAGCCCTTTTGAGATTTTTAATGTTTTTTGGATTAATTAAAACTGATTAACCCTTGATTTTACCTAAAGACTAAATTAAGACAAATATAGAAGTAAATTTAAGAGGGTTTCAATTCTCATTAATTAGGGGATTAACTAGGGAAAATTATAAACATTTTAATAGATTTTATGAGTTAAAGACAGTTCATTATCAATTGATTAGGGTTAATAAGCCATTTCTAAGAAGGATTTTTTAGGCTCCTAGTTGAAGAACCAAATGAACTCCAAATTTGATGAAATTTGGACCATAGGATCACCTGACCCTCAGTATTAAACCCATCAAATTTGAACTCAAATGTAGTACTCTAAGGTAGTTAACTAAACCACCCAATGTGAGCTCTACGTCACCTTCAAATCACTATAGGGGTCTATCCTAAGCTTAGATTGGGGCAAAATTAGTGGCTCTACACTCCTTATCCTACACATCATCATCGGACAAAGAATCACACCCTAAATCCCATTGGATAGGTCTATACCCTATTTTGAATATAAGGGTCAAACCATGACCCTTAAACTTAAAATGTGGGGAAAATGCCCTTGAACATCTTAAAATGGGGAGATAAAATTTGGACATGTCAAAAACATATTGAATTTCAATCTCTCAAAATTATAGGCCTGGTGAACTTATATTTAAAGAGTAATTAAAGAAATTGATAAAATGCTCAAATTGAAATTAAACCTAATTCTGACCTAACCAGGGCCTGGAACTATGGGGCTTTTGTAGATCTCCCTGAGAATTTTCCATTGAGCCTAAGAACACCAAATTTGGACAAGTGTGGAGGGAGTTATGATTTTTTGAAGTTCCCTTGAATTTCTCGAATTATTAATTCGGCCATTACACAGTCAGCGCCCCTTTACACGCGCCACGCGCCGATTGGCTGGGCAATCATTGGTGCTAACCATTAACGGTCCGATTAACCACAGCCGTCGGATGGCGGATCGGACGGCTGGGATTAAACTCGCTCTGATACCGCGAGATCTAATCCGAGCCATTGATCGGAATCAACGTCTGAGATTGCGTCTTCAACCTCCCGCACCTATCCGAGACCGTAAGGCTTCTCCGACGTGATCCGGTCGATCCCGTTGGTGAACTCCGCTGAAATTTTATAGGGAGGATCAGGACAGTGGAAACCTTCAATCCAACGGTGCAAATCCATTGAGGTGAAGGTTTCCTTCACACTTGACCGGATTACCTAGCTAGGGAGCTCGGGATGAAGGGATTACCGTAGAGAAAGTCACAACGAATGAGCTTCTCTATCAGGAAGCTTTAGGGGATGATGGCGAACTGATCTCCTTCAGACGTCGGGACTAGAGGACGGCCAGAGGTGCGACTTCGAGCGGGATGCCGGAAGCTTTCACGGGCGCTCGCTCGAACGAGTGAAGCGATCGATTTAGGAGCTCGAAGGGAGAGCCTGGGTGGTCGAAGGAGCTCTGGGAAACGATTTCGAGCGATTGAGGATGCTTCTGGCAGTCTGGGAAGCTCGAGCCTATTCGGCCACCTCTCGCGGGCTTAGACGACCGAGATTGAGCTGGAGGGGGCTCGGATTGATGCCAGGTGGAAGATTGCGACGTCCTAGGGAGGTCATGGGGATCAAACTGGTGGGCAGCAGCTTTAATCCAGGGGTTGTCTGAGGGGGACCACTGGAACTCGTTTTCCATTGGTTCTGACTACCGCCGGCCATGGTTTGGGTTGGGTTGACTGGGGGGGGCTGATGGGGACATGCTGGAGTCGAGGGTGGAGTCAATTTGGCCTGAGAATGTCTGGATTTAGTTGGTGAGTGGATTGGACCCAAACCTGCCCGGTTCGAATCGAATTGAGCTCGATCCAGGTCAGGTAAACCATGGGTTTGGTATGGGAGATAGGTCTGGGTCTGGTGTACCCAATGCAATTGGCAATTGGATCCAATTTGGTCTGGGTTAAAAGATGGCTTGGGTTGATGCAAATCTACTCGGTTTGGGTCAATTTGGGCTCAACCCAGGTCAGGCCAGACCTTGGGCTTGAGGTGGGAAGTGGGTCTGGGTCTGGTGGACCCAATGCAAGTGGAAATTAGGTCCAATTTGATATGAGTTGGAAGATGGCTCGGGTCCATGTGTTTTTGGCACTTTGGGTTAGCCTAAAACCTGACCCAGGTTAGCCCAGAGCATGGGCTGGCTAGAGGAGGTGTGCTAGACCTAGGGCCACCTATGGGAGGTGTTGATCAAGTTCAATTGGGCTTAGGTTAAGAATTGGCTCAATCCCAAGTGATCTTGGGCACTTTGGGTTAGCCTAACTCTTGACCCAAGTGAGCCCAAGGGTTGGGCTGGTCAAAGAAGGTGTATTGGGTCAATGGGAACCCAATAACACCTTGATTTGGATTTAATTTGATTAAGGTTAAGAGATGGCTCAAGGGAGACCTCTCTTTGGTCACTTGGGTCAAGCTATATGGCTAACCCAAGTGAGCCCAAGGCTTGGGTCTCCAAGAGAGGTCTCTTGGGTACCCAAGGGGTCATCCCTTACATTAAAAAGGACTTGGAATGGACTTGATTCAAAGATTTGAAAGAGAAGGGTGTATGGGTTAATGGGTCAAACTTGTTTGACTTGGTCAGCCAGGTTGACCCAAGGTTTGGGTTTAAGCTCAGCAAGTTGAGTTTGATATTTTAAACTTGTTGAAAGTGGTTTCAAAGAATTTGGAATTGATTTGAGTTGAAATGGGCATTTGAAATCCCATAGGGGGTATTTTGGTCAATTTTGACCCATTGGTCAACTAGGGTCAAAAATGGGTCTGAAAAATGCAGTTTACTGCTCAATGGGTTACAATCAAGGGTCTGGAAGTGATTGGAGGCTTTGATGAGGGCTCCAAGATCAAAATCTTCAAGGTGTTAGGTCCAATGGCATAGGATGTAAATATTTGAAGGTTTTACAGCCTTTGAATTTTGATTTAGATTATGAGGTTAGGGACCTCAAAATGGGCTCAAATTTGAAGGGTATCCTCCAGAGACATGTCTTATCACTTTGTAAGTGATAGACTCTGAATCAGAGGTCATTTAACTGGGTTTTTAAATATTTGAAAAATCTTTGAAAAAGGTCTTAAGGACAGGGCCTTAAGACTTTGGATTTGAGTATGGATTTCTGGATTTGGAATGGATTTTAAGTTTGAATGATTAATATTGAAGTATCCAAATCATTTACAATCATGTTGTGATTGTTAATGAATGGGAAAGGTCAAAGCTAGATTAAAGGTAGGATCAAAGTCTAGATTGAAGTTTGGATTCTCAAGTTGATTGGGTCAAAGTTTGGATGTGTTTGAAGCTTAAATTAATTTGGATTTGAATTGAATGAGGTTTGAAATTTGAATTGATCAAGGATAGGGGTTAATTTGAAGTTGGAGTTGATCAAAGGTAGGGATTGATTTGGGGTTGGAGTTGATCAAAGGTAGGGATTGATTTGAGGTTAGAGTTGATCAAAGGTTGGGATTGATTTGAGTCTGGATTGGTCCTGGGATCTGGAGGAATCCTAAGATCTAGGATCTAGAGGAGCTCTAGAATTTGGGATATAGAAGAATCCTAAGCTCTAGAGTAGGCCCTAAGGGCTTGGATCTAGAAAAGAACCTTAAGCTCTAGAGTAGGCCCTAAGGTCTGGCTCTAAGAAAGAATCTTAAAGTCTAGAGTGGATCCTGGGATCTAGGATTGATTTGGAGTTTGGAAGGGCCTTAGTGACCTCATACAAAAATGAGGTCAACACTTAACGAAAAAATTTTGTACATGAAAAAAATTCATTTCAAATACCTTAAACTCCCACATTTCAGTGTGTGTTATGCCAGTTGGTCCCTAATTGAGTCACCTTTAGATAGATATAAAGATAAAGATAGAAATAAGATGAAATAAAAGATTGATGACATAGACTCTATATATATATTCTATGAAAAGATCACTCTATAAATAGGTAAATTCTCTTTCTTTTCCCTCCCACCCTTCACAACATCCCTCGCTTATCATTACAAACGGCTCTTCGGTGGAGTAGTAGAAGCGTTGTTCCGCTTTGGTCAAGTGCTTTGCTTGTGCATGTTGTTACCTAACGTTGGACCTCTATCCCCAAAGCAAATGAAGAGGAGTAGGAACAAGGGGGTGTCCTCTCTTATCCCAGTAGTTCAGCAACTACTACCATGGTTATGATGCAATGTTATGGTACGACAGTAACGCCATCCTCAAAGGAGTAATAGACTATCCATAAACTAAGGAATCAATAGGGTATGTAGCACGATTGTGATATTTTCTCATTTCGAATGTCTCTAACAAAATAATAATAGTGTTTTAGTCATTTTTTAGTTATTAAATGTCTCTAACTGCCAATTGCATTAACCTATGCAATTGGATCCTTTCAAAATAATCTAGTATGGGAGAACTGGGAAGCTAATCAGCACGATGTGTTGGGAAAGTCCTCTTGGCTTCCTCCACCTACTGGTTGCATTAAATGTAATGTTGATGCTTCTTTATACACTAATAATTTAGCCAGAGTTGGAGGTTTATTCAGAGATGACAAGGGAAGATTCTATGGGGTATTCGGATTCAGCCTTACATATTGGGATATTGCACAAGTTAAAATACTTTCTATTCTTTTTTAAAGAAATTATGTTCAAGATTGGATGCTTGATGCTAAAGGCATTAGGATTGAAGGAGACAATCATAATGTCATACTTCTTTTTCAGAGGGCTCTTCAGAACAATTTTATTTCAGAAGAATATCTAAAACCGGAGGATTTAAATATTCTTAAAGGATTTAAGCAAGTTATTTTTTCTTTTTCTAGAAGAGAATAATAAGTTAGCCGATGTTTGTGCTAACTTTGCTCTAGTTTCAGATTTTTTTTGGAAAGAGGTTAGTGATATTAGCATTCCTCCTTCCTTTCTTCTTATGTTAAAGGAGGAATATATTTGTACTTAGTTGTTTTAATAAATTGTTCATTGCATTTTCTCAAAAAAAAAAATTGATAAGGTTTCTGTGCCTATTTCTTTAATTTATAACTGCTCCAATGGGAGGGAAAATAAATAGAATTGGAAATATAAAATTCTTCATAATCCTTAAGGTTAGCTATTACCATATATTTGGATAGTTTAATATAATTTATTATTAGGGTATATCTTTTAAGGGAGAGTAGACTTCTAATTGAACTAAAAATTGAATTCAAAATTTGGATCTTTCTATAAGAAACAGGTTTAGGAATGGAATCTAGCTTTGCCCGAGAATAATCGACATCTTTTTTCTCTGCTGCTAAGTTGTCACAGAGTGTTGAGGCATCTTTCACATAGCTTGTCTATTAAAACACAGATGTGTCAATTTTGAATGAATGAACCATGGTAGGATAGACTAGCTACTCGCTCCATTCAATCAATCTGGTCTTAAGATTAAGAGAATTGATTGTTTGTTTGAGGAAGAGAACAGCTAGTATATTTGAAAATGGTCGATTAACATTAGTAAGAGGAAAAGGCCCTGACTAAACTCAATTGAAACTCCAATTTCCATCTAGGAAAGGATAGGGTTTGCAGTAAACTGGAACAAGAGCAATATATACTTCTTCAAAGGAGCAAAAGATTATAACATTGCTAGTCTTTTGGGAATGGTTGTGGTGGCATTCCCTTTTAAATGTTTAGGTCTTCCTCTTAGCACTTGCAAGCTGAACAAAGTTCACTACCAACCACTGGTTGAGAAAGTTTTTGCTATGCTCTTGGGCTGGAAGTAACTGATGTTATCTATGGCGGGCAGATACCAACTTATGAAGACCACATTACTTGTAGTAATGAAACCTACATTTAAAATCTGACCCTTCAATAATCTATAATTCCTAGCAAATCCTTGACTTCCTGAATACAATGGGATTTCCCACCTGGTGAATCTTTTACTTTGCCTCCTCTCACTAAGATTATGGATTTTTCTTATGACTTATGGCCTTCATTTGGAATATGAGCAATTACATCAGATCGAGTGCTCAATCGTACTTTGGCTATCTTATGTAGAGCTTAATTTGGTTTTTTTGTTGTTCTCGTCAAATCACATAGACATATTCATTTCTTATGGGGACATTGATCCAAAGCTTAAGTATGCTCTATGCACTATTTTTCTTCTCTATCATGGTGAATCATTTGATTGAAAGTAGGCATCCCTTTTTCCTATTTTCTTTACCCCTTTGCCCTTTCACTAGTGCTTTCTCTCATTCCAAAGCATCCCTTTTCCATTCATAGAGAGATCTAATCTTCAAAATCAAGAAAAAGACCATTATGGACCAAGATCCAAATGGATCAATCTTTTTGGGAGGTACTGCCCAAGGAGATGAAAAGGTGACTTTCAAATCAGGGATAACAAAAAAAAAATAGAAATCAAATAAAATTATATATCAAAATGGGAATCACTCGAGGGATTATAACCACATTCATAGGCTAACAATTCTTTTTGATAGGTCAAACTATTGGAATCAAATGGAAAAGGAGAGTGAGTGACATCAAAGAAATAAGTATACTAATCCCTAAATAGATCAAAATAGGAGCAAATTATGACATCACAAAACTTTTTTTTCTCTCTCGCTCTGCTCATGGTGATCCTTGCTCGTGGAGAAGTATAATGGAAAAAAAAATTAATAATGTGAACAGTCAAACTTCGTATATTCATAGATGACAATCATTATACGAACTCGTCCTATCCTTGACTCCTTCAACCAAGAAAGACATTGGCTGCACCCGACCATGTGGCTCAAAGAAGTGTCTTTTTTTGACATTTTTATTTTTCATATGGGAAAATTTAAAGTGTCAAACACTTTCTTTTTAGAGAAGGCGTGGAGTGTTTCACTTGTAGAACAAAGGAAAGGTGCTAGTCTGGTTCTTTTTCTTATAATATGATATTCTAGGATGCTCTTTTTGGCATGTTTCTTATACTCATTAGAAATGAGTAAACCCCTTTGTTTGCTATGCAACCTTTTTTTTCTAATAGTTCCATCATGAATATTGAAAAATATAACACTAGGCATATTGTTAGTGTCGAAACTAAGATGAATCTTTCAAACTGAAGCTTTTAGTTACGATGAAAGGAAGCATGGTAGGGATCTCGGAGATATGCCCCTCATTTAGTCACTCTATAATAGAAATAAAAGTTGATGTATCTAACTAATCTCATAACGTACTGGTTGGGTCAGGTCACATTTCCTTCACTAGTGCTTGGAAATAAAGTGGCTATAGCTTGTTATACTTCACGTGCAAGAAGAGCGATAAAAAATTAGAGACCTAGTGAGCCCACTATAATGGCACCAAAATAAGGTATGTGGGATGAGAACCCAATACTAGCTGAGATCTTTTCATGCACATGTCATACCTAAAGTCATTAGAGACATTATGATGTGGGCGACAATGGATAAACTAAATAGATGAAATAGCTATAATAAAAATCATGAATTAAACATCTCTAGCTTTAAAGAAACATGATTTTTGCCTAAAATTAGCTAGAATAGAAGCCCTAAACTAGGTAAGCCCTGTATATATGAATAGCATTAGAAGTGTCGTGACCCTATAGTTTGAAACTAGCCCTGAATCAAAGAAGCTTGTTGTGAATTTAATTTTAGGGAATATAATTTTGATGATAGCAAATATTTCTATTTTTCTATAACTGCCTTGTCTACTAACATTTGAGGTCTACAAGATCAAAGTTTAAATTGAACAAGCTCAAGATTGGATAGATTAGGACTGAGTAAGTTTGTAATGTACGTCATATGTCTTTTACCCTTTCTTGAGTCATACGTAAACATTGTGGGTACTGATGCTAAGTAACCTTCCATACACACACTTAGGTAAAAATTTCTTTCTAAGTGATTAGTATTTTGTATTTTGATCACATCATCTGGGACGATCCAAAAATAACCTTGGACGATCAGTTAAAAATAGAAACCCTAATTAGGGCATCCTAGTTAAGGAAACTATAATTAAGTGAATCATCTTGGACGATATTAGAATCATACAGGATGATAGGCTCAATTAAGAAAGAATTAGCCACCATATCTATTTAGGCATCTTTTAATTTAGAAATCATCCAGGATATCGTTCTGAATGATACAACATAATTATGCCTAAATTAATCTGGTAACTAAGGAAAGTAATTAAGTTTTAATTACTCGTTCATATCATCCTGGCCGATCACAGGATCATCTGAGACTATCAGTTCACAAACCTTAGTTCATTCTAGACAATCAAAAATAGGCCTGGTTCCATTTAGGGCGATGCTCTGGATTATATGTATTAAATTGAATTAATCGTCTGGGATAACTGGGAGATTGTCATAAATGATCTAGTTATTTTTCCATCTTCCAAACATCCATTCAGGGCAATGTTCTGGATAATAGTTATCATTTTAAACTAATTGGCCTGGATGACCATGAGATCGTCTTAGACAATCTAGTTATTTTGCCATCATTTACACATCCATCTTGGGAGATGGTCTGGATGATATTCAATGACTTAAACTAATCGTACAGGATGATATCATATTATTAGATGATCTAAATAAAGTAACCTTCTAATCTTTTAGACTCTTCCAAATCATCCTGACTGATTGAGTTAAATTTGTACTGATCTTCTAGGATGATCGGTAGATCATCCAGGATGATATTTGATTATTAATCGCTAATTAGGGCTAATTTAGAGCCCTTGTTTAAATGATCTCTTATTTTCTCAAGAGAAGATCTTTTGCTGTTGTCTTGACCTCAGAGAGAGCTAAGAGGAGAGGGGGAGCAAGGGAGAGAGAGAGAGAGAGAGAGAGAGAGAGAGTCTTACGAGGGGGAGTTTTTGAGGGGTTTCATAAAGATTGCTTTAAGCAAAGATTCTAGTCTTCTTCTCCGGTAATCATCCCTGGTTCCTTGGAGGTTCAAGAGAGATTGACTTTAGCAACTGATCAAGGTTCTCTGCTTGCTTCTGGAGGAAGCAAAAGGAGTTGGATTCTCTTTCTTATTCAGGAGGAAGCAAAAGTAGTTGGGTTCTCTGCCTCACCAGGGTTGGTGGAAAGGAGTATTTGTACAGGCTTCTCCTCCTTGCTATGGGGGAAAAAGGAGAGACACTGATTTTAGTGAAATACTTGGAGGAGAGGCTCTGGGGAGTGGATGTAGGTTAGGTTGACCAAATCAATATAAAATCTAGTGTGTTCTTTTTTATTATTTCTTTCGCATTTAATTTTTGCACTTAGTTTCTCTTGTAGTGAATCTTAGTTCGATTGTGTTTGTGTTTCTATTTAGATATTTTTTAAAATACCAATTCACTCCCCCCCCCCCCCTTGCCCCCCCCCCCCCTTGGTTTATCCTCTAGACTACCAACATCCCTGGCGAACCTTTAAGTGGCATCATAGCGGGATTCAAAAAAATGAGTTTTGGAAAACTTTTGAATTTTGATCAATGGCTAACTTTGGAAATCGTAATACTATAGAAGGGTATTCAATTATCCGACCAGCTTTATTTAACAATATTCCTTTTGATTTTGGAAAACTCGCATGTCTACATTTTTACAATCGATTGACTATCGCATGTGGATGCTTGTTAGTATGGTTATTCACCTCCGTCTCATGAAATTAATGGCATTAAAATTGAGCTTCCTTTTATTGAATGAACTTTTGATGATAGGAATTTAGTGCAACTGAATGTAAAATATTTAAACTATTTTATGTGCCTTGAAATTAGAAAATTATATGTATGTTTCTACTTGTTCTACTGGTAAAGAAATTTTGGATAGATTGTGTATCACTTATGAAGAAATAAATAAAGTTAAGTAATCTTAGTTGAATATTTTATCTCATGACGATAAAGTTTTTCATATGAAACCTACTGAATCAATTTTTGACATTTATACAAGGTTTACTCAAATCGTTATTTCATTGCATGCCTTAGGAAGAGAGCTAACTAACTATGAAAGAGTGAATAAAATTTTGAGATGCTTGCCTTATTTCTTTGATGCTAAGATTATTATAATTATTGAATCTAAGGATTTAAATACTTATTCTGTTGATAACTTACTTGGGTCACTCATTGCATACGAGCAAGGAGTGAACCAAAGACAACTTGATGCATGTGCGAAGAAGAAGGAGAAAACTATGGTGCTAAAGGCTAATGATACATATATAAATTCTTCCGGGTCTAAAAGTGATGATATTGCCTTAGTCACTAAGCAATTCAAAAGCTTTTTAAGGAAAAAACACAAACACCATAAGAACTAGAAAAATGATAAGGATAATACAAATTATAAAAGTTTATCTGATGTTGTCTGTTTTGAATGCAGAAAACCTGGACATGTCAAAGCTGATTGTCCTACACTTAAGGATCACTTAAACAAGGAGAAGGGTGAGGAGAAACCCAAGTACAGGAAGGAAAATAATCAATTTCAAATGACATTCTGGGTGAATTCTGCATCTAACTCCTCTAAGACAGAAGCTGAGGAGGAAACAACAAACTTGTGCTTGATGGCCGGTGATCATCTTGATCAATCTAACCAAGAAGAGGTATGAAAACCAACCTATGAACAATTACTAGAAGTTTGTGAGAAAGTTTATGCATCATATAAGAAACTTAAAAAATTACATGCTAATTTGAAATTGGAGTTTTTGAATTTGCAAAAAGAGCATGAAGTTTTATTGAAATATCACTCACAAATTGATAGCAATCACATGTCTTTACTTGATAAGTTTAAAGAATTGAATAAAAATCATTCTAAATTGGTTGTTGAGCATGATTCATTGAAAGCATCTTAAACCTCACTTAAAACTGATTTTAAAACATATAATAATGAATCTGAGCATAGGGAGCACTATGTGAGAGTTGATAATGTTATTTTAGAAAGTATTAACTTGAGGCTTAAAGCTAAATTGAATGCACTTGAGTAAAATAGGACTACACCCGCACTTGATCTAAAGCCAAAATGTAGGAAGAGGCACTATAACCTAAATATATTTGTAAACCCTTTTTTTGGTATTAGATGTTTTTCATGTGACACGCTAGGGCACATTTCACACACTTGCACTGGACACTATAGTACACATTGGGTGTGGAAACCCGAATTACATGATTTACAGCATAATAAACATGCATTGTATTCTTCTTTCTATAAGAAGGGACCCAAACCTGTTTAGATTCCTAAATCTGATGTTTGATGATTTGTATGCTTACTCTTATAAAAGGCCTTATGAGAGCATGTGGTACCTGGACAACGGAGGCTCATGGATCTTAATTGCACAATCTTACTACTTAATAAATTCTGATTTGCTTTTTCTCTGCTTATTGCTTGTTATTATTTTTTATTCTTTCTTTTATGTTTTGAGTTTTTTTATTTGTTGTTATTTTGTAGTGGTTTCATCTCTGATTTTTTTTTGTTAGTTTTTTTTTTGTCATAGCTGAAATGATATATTATACCTTGTTTTTATTTTTGAAAATTTATAAGCAATATTTAACTTCTCTAAATCAGTTAAAGAAAGAAACAATATTGATTGTTTCTCTTCCTTTAATTTCTTTTAGTGGTGTAATTATCTTTTCTAAATAAAAGTCTATCTCAAATTAACAACTGGACTTTGTGATTCAGATCTTTTCTATCTTGCTATAGCAATCTATCTTATATATATAATGTTCAAAGTCTTTCTGTTACTTTCAAATTTTTTAAAATTTTATCATTACATTTATCATATGAATTTGATTCTATTTTGTGTCTTATTCTTCCTTATATTAGAGAGTGAGTTTTTCTTCTCTAATATCTTAAAGATATTCTCACAACTAAGAGTATTTAAGAGGTTTGAAATGGAATCTAGCTTGCAAAGAATGACAAGGGCATAAAATGAGCTCCAAAAAGAGAAGAAAAATGAAAAGATGCGCAATGACTGCCAAAAAAATTGAAAGATACACAAAGTGTATCAAAAATCAAAATATGTGCAAAGTATGCTAACCAATTTATAAGAGGCGTAAAATGAGCTCACCCAAAGCAAACTTTCTTCTCTTTCGACCTTTAAAATCTTAGAAGAATTCATGTGTCACTTGATATTTACATTGGCTTGATTTCGAATTTCAAGATTATAATTAATTACTTTGATATATTATTCTATAAAATATTTTTCTGGAACCAAGTTTTGAACGGATCTATTTTGCTTATCCAATTGATTTTTTTTAGTTAAATCTTTATTTTCAAAAGATGTTTTGCCCTGTGAGAAGTCCAAGCTAAAGCTAATAGGATCTGTTATACTATCATTTTTCAAATTTTGACGATAGTAACTCACTCATTCTTACAAATTTTTAATTTAATCACATGGAAAATTTATCATATTTGTGCATCGATCAAAAATTAAAAAAAAAAAACTTATTTTATGTTCTTTTTTGTTTTTTATCATCTTTTTCATTATTTTATTTCTATTTTTACTGTTGATTTTTGTGTTTTTGTACATTCTCTTATCATCTCCATCCATCCCATGATTTTCAATTTTTTTCTCACATCGTCCTGGACGATATTTATATCAGCCTGGATGATATTTTCAATCCACTCTTAAAAATCCATCTAACTATTGAAACTCGTTCACTATGAATTAGGTTGTTAAGTCTAAGTTTATATCCCACGGCTAACCAAGAGGGGGTAAATTGGTATTTTAAAAAATTAATCCCTCTTTTGAGTATTTTAAACCGAAAATAAACTTTAATGAATTTTGTAGAAATAATTTTTCAACCACAGTTTTAAAATAGTAAATCACAAAAATAAAAAGTAGCGGAAAAATAATGACACCAGATTTATAGTAGTTTGGTCAAAACCAGACCTACATTTACTCCCCGGAGGCACCTTCTGAGTATTACACTAATACCACTAGAGACTCTGCTTTTGCACCCACAGCAAGGCAGAGAAGCCTTTACAAAACTCTTTCCACCACTACCCGGTGTGGCAGAGAACCGTCAACCTTTTACTCTATCCCCAGTGCTGGCAGAGAATCGTCATCCTTTCACACTATCCCCAGTACAGGCAGAGAATGTTCTGACCTTTCACACTATCCCCAGTGCTGGTAAAGAACCGTCCGTTCTTTCACACTATCCCCAGTGCTGGGCAGAGAACCCTTCATCCTTTCACACTCTCCTAGTGTGGGAGGAGAACCCTTCATCCTTTCACACTCTCCTAGTGTGGGCAGAGAACCCGCAACTCTTCACACTTTCCAAGTGTCGGTAGAGAATCGGTTCTCCTTAACATATCTTCTCACAAGAATTTTAGAAGAAAGAAAGAAAAGAGTGAAGTAATCCCAAATCACAAGTAGAGATACTTACCTTTGAACACCAAGTGAAGCCTTCACGCTCTAGTGGTAGGAATTCTCCTTTGAATGCTCTCTCACACTCTCTCCTTGACTCTTCTTTCATTAGACACGAAGAACAAAGAGCAAAAAAATTTGGTGGCAGTAAAAATTGGACCTTATATAGGAGAGACAAGAAAAACTGTCTAAAAACTACAAATATTCAAGTCAACATGAAATGGATCGTCCCGTATGATCGTGGATCTGCCTGGACGACTTTACTTAAAGGGTCAGAAATGATCCTAATGAATATTAGTACGAACTATGTTCATACACGATCATCGTCCCGCACGAACTAGGTTCGTCCGGATAAATAGTTATTTCATAGGTCGGTTCCCAAATTACCACAGGATGTAACCAACTTACTTAAGTCGGTTCCCATCGTCCTGGGATGAACAGGACTTCGTCCAGACAAAATTTTTATAGAGGGAAACTCGTCCTATCACGATTATGAATTTTATCAAAACAAAATTTTTATAGAGAAGACTTCGTCCGGGGATGATTTAGATTTCGTCTGGACGAAAATTTTAAGGAGCACAAGTCGTCCTGGCACTATTATAGATTTTGCTTGAATAAAATTTTTACAGAGAAGACTTAATCCAGGGATGATTTGGATTTCATCTTGACAAAATTTTTATAGATCCTAACTCGTCCTAGGACAAAAATAATTTTGTCCTGGACAACCAGGACTAAGAAAAATTTCCTCCAACTCCTGTTCGCATTGCTCTTACTAGGAGATAACTGACCTAATTGTTCCGTACGAATTAGGTTCATCCCGTACGAATTAGGTTCGTCCCGTACGATATGTACAAATTTTGTAAGATCTCCTTAAGTGTGTGTGTGTGTGTTTATTCACTCAATTATAATTACTCCCTCTCAATTTAAAGAACAATTTAAAGCTTTAATTTACAAAGGATTATATGCTGAATTTGATTTGAAGTCTTCATAGTTTGGAGTTTGATTTTCCTGAAATGTTAGTACACACAAGAGAAAAAATAAATCTTCCAAAAAGTGTTAGGAGATAACTACACATAAAACAATAATATTTCGAATCATCAAAACTATACAAGTTGCAAGAATGTAAAATAAGCAATTAGCAACTCTCTTAACAATCTCCTCCTTTTGATGATGGCAAAACAATTATTGTTTGTAGGATTTCAAATTCTAAGAATCTTCTAAACTCTCCCTGGATTGATAAACCCATGAAAATAAGGAGGTAATTGAATTAAAAAAAATTGTTTTTAAAAAAAAATTAAATAACACAAAAGATAAAACAAAAACAATCAAACATACATACGAAAACATACGATAAAATAAATAAAAAAAATACAAAAATACACTTGTCACAAATACAAAAGACAAAATAAATAATTTTTCCCCCTTTTTGACAACAACAAAAAGTGAAGAAGAAAAATACTAATGTAAGTAGAAATATGAGAATCATTTGAAACTTTAACCTTGAAAGTGATTGAAATAATGTATGTAAATAAAATTAAAATATTAGTCAAATCATAAAAATTCATTGAACTTAAGTAGAGATATAACATAAAAACTAAAAATAATTTATCAAAACATGAGTCTATTTAGATATTAAGACAAAAAAAAAATCATTACAAGAAGGATGAATAGAAAAATTGTACATTTCAAATTTCAATATGTAATATAAATGAACATAAAAACAATTTGAATTAAGATATTAAAAGAATCTGGAAAGAAATAACTACCATATGTGGCACTTTGCGCATCTTTTTTAAATCTGTGACACATTTTTGCACCCCTTTTTTTATGTTAGGCTTATTTTGTGCCTGTTTTACACATTATGAACATTTGTGCATTGCTTTTGATTTTTGCACATTTGTACATTTTTCAAGAGTAATCAAATTCTTTCTAAAATCAATAATCTAAAATTTCAAATTTATCTAAGTGCATAAATATTAACTGATAAGTAAAATACAAAATAAGAAAAACATCATTATTGTAATAATAATATTAACAATAAAGTAGTCTAAATAAGATACATGAAATTAATAATCTTAATAATATCAAATTATAATCAAAACTTAAATTTTGAATAATTAGATTTTCTAATGAATTTAATTTTAACTTATAATTCAGGATGTAGTACATTTAAGATTAAAAAATTTGATGATTTTCATAAAGACTAATAAATATTTCAAAAATAAGTTCAAATCAAAACACAAGAACTAATATTGATATCACTTTGAAGATATTACATCAGGATATCAATACAAAATAAAACATCTAGAATAAAAGAAAAATACATCGAACTACTAAAAATAAATAATAACTAACACATAAAATAAAAAACAATAACAACACAAACACATAACAATAAGTGCATCTATCGCTCAAATGGTCCTTGATCTGGAAGAGGAGGAGGAGCACCACCAAAGAGATTAAAGTATGTACTCATCATAAGTACATTGGTACTAATATCATTCATTTGCTCCCTCATATAACCCATATCATGTTGATATTGAGTAGCCTACTGCTGTAAATGAGTCTCAATTTGATCAAAGCGTTGATCAAAATCAGTCTCTAACTGATTAAATCTTTAAACCAAATCCTGATAATTTGGTTCATTAGCAGGAGCAGGTGCACCTTCTGGCTCTTCCTCTGTATCACTTATGACATGTGCTTTACCTGATTCCTCCTTGAAGATCGCTCTAAATGATTCATCATTATAGTAGAGTGGTTCTTCATATTCTTGATCTGGTAAACCAAGTTGTATTTCTTCTCTAGAACAAAGGTAATTAAGTGTCCTAAGGAAATATTACTTTTTCTTTTCTGTTATGCATGGCCAATTTCAAAAAATCCATAAAGATAGTCAAGTATAAGTTGGGTTTCATCTATAGGCTCATTTGATATGATTAAAATGGTCACCATAGAGAGAAGGGGGGTAATATTGACTCTATCACCAGCTTTTAGAATGATTGAAGTTCTAAGAACGTGCTAGATGATGCGTGCATTCCGGACAAGACCGGATACCTTAGCCACATGCTTATCTAAACCATTTTCTCTAATCACCCTATTGATTTCATACTATTTATATTGATCATTAGAGATTAAGGTATGGGCTCTATCTCCCTCAGTCCTTAAATTTAGAAATGCTCCTGTGTCATGCTTGGTGATTTTAACTTTTTATTTGAAGACATAGGAGCGAATCACAGAGTGGTCAGAGTTGAAGGATATATTAGATAGAAAGTAGTGAAAGATTTCTTTATTATAGAGGTGAACGAGGGTAAGGATAAAGCGAAACTGAGTTAAAGCAAATAAATGCATTACTTGAAAGGTAATATCTTCTTGGATTAGGATCCGGGAAGAGGTGATTTTGGCTGAAGCAAACCTAGGATAAGAATCCTCATTTGCTTTGGACAAAAATTTTTTGGATGAATTCCTATGTGATTTCTTGGCTAAGGCCTTTTGACACGTGCTTGAACTTGCCATTTGAAAAAGATCTAGAGTAAGAAAGGATATGAAAGTGATGTTTAGAGAGTGACAATTGAGTTGAAAAGATCGCCTATTTATTGAAAAATGATTCTTTCATACCAGAAGAAAATAATTCGTCCCGCACAACATTTTCGTTCGTTCCGTTTAAAAATATTTTGTATAGATGATTCAATATGACCAAAATGAAACGGCTTTTCGTAATCAACATGACTTATGAAGCATCCTTTCATACAAACTTTTGACCAGTCTATTCGTACAAATGAACATGTGTTCGTCCCGGGACGATCAAAACTTATATCATTTTAATGGCAGTTGAAATCGTCCCCTACATCGAACCAAAATGTGTTCGTCTAGACGAACCAAAGGTTCGTACGTATGAAGTTCGTATTAAAAACTACCTTATCCGTTCAACAACTTCATTCATTCGTCCCGTACGATCATAACGATCATCCAGACGAAGTGATCATTAAACACTGAAAACTGCATGCAAACGGTTTAAAATTTGACACTTTAACACATTACACAAATTGTTTCGTACAAAAATTTTTCATCTCGGACGATTGTCACAAAAAAAATTTTGATTTTGTACACTAACAAAACTAAAATTCAAAAGACACATTAAAAACATCATGTACAACAATAAAACACAGGTTAAAAAAATCACACAAAAATAAGATTAAAAACTCATAACGAACACAAAAACATTAACTAGAAAACAAACATCAATGTTGCATAAAATATTTTTATTTAAGCATTTAAATCAATCACACCAAGCCTTGTTCTTAATGCAATGAAAGTATCAAAGGCTAAAGGTTTTGTAAAAATGTCTGCAAGTTGATTTTCAGTTATAACATGAATGAGTTCAATTTCTCCCTTGGATGCATGATCCCGTATGAAATGATGCCTTATGTCTATGTGTTTGGTTCTTGAATGTTGAATAGGATTTTTAGAAATGCAAATAGCACTAGTATTATCACAATAAATTGGTATAGTGCCTATAGTTAATCC
The DNA here is from genome assembly GCF_001605985.2 of Dendrobium catenatum. NCBI lineage: Eukaryota > Viridiplantae > Streptophyta > Magnoliopsida > Asparagales > Orchidaceae > Dendrobium > Dendrobium catenatum. Next base: position 638,283 of record NW_021319529.1, on the reverse strand, counting down.
TAAATCAATCAACTGTTGTTTCAACCAAAGTATTTGTGCCACACAACTTCCTAATGCAATGTATTCAGCTTTAGCAGTAGAAAGGGCTACTAAATTTTGTTTTCTACTGGACTATGAAATTTCCAATGAATTAACATATTCCATAAGTGCTTTTCCTATCCATCTTACATCCTGTAAAGTCAGAATCTGAATAACCAATTATTTCAAATGAAGAGCTAAACTTAGGATACCAAATTCCTAAGTTCTGAGTTCCTAACAGATATCTTAAAATCCTTTTCACTGTTATCAAATGTGATTCTTTTGGATCTAATTATAATCTAGCACACAAGCAAATACTAAACATGATATCGAGTTGGCTAGCAGTCAAGTAAAATAATAATCCATTTATCCCTCTAAATTTCTTTTAATCAACAGATTTTCCCTTAGGGTCCTTATCCAACTGAACTGAGGAGCTCATTGGTGTACTAATAGGTTTAGCATTGTCTATTTCATACTTTTTAAGGATGTCCTTAACATACTTTGATTAACTAAGAAATGTACCTTCCTCAATTTGCTTAATACAAAATCCTGGAAAGTAATTCAAATTTCCCATTAGACTCATCTCAAATTCTCATTCTTTTAGAAAAATTATCACAAAGATTTTTATTTGTAGATCCAAAAATAATATCATCCACATAAATTTGAACAATGAGTATATCCTTTCCACATCTCTTCAAAAAGAGAGTTGTATCCACACTTCCTTTTTCAAAAGATCTTTCAAGTAGGATGGTGCTCAACCTCTCATACCGAGCCCTAGGTGCCTGTTTCAATCCATATAATGCCTTTTTCAACTTGAAATCATGATTTAGGTATTTTGAATTTTCAAAACCTGGAAGTTGTTCTACAAACATCCTCTTGAATTACCCAATTTGAAAATGCACTTTTGACATACATTTGGTACAATTTAAATCCTTTAAAACAGGCAAAGGCTAGCAAAACCCTATTTTTTTCTATCCTAGCTACAGGGGCAAAAGTCTCCTCAAAATCAATCCCTTCAATCTGATTATACCCCTTAGCTACTAACCTAGTCTTATTTCTAATGACTACTCCTCAGTCATTCATTTTGTTTTTGAATACCCACTTAGTTCCAACTACACTTTGATCCTTTAGCCTTGTAGTTAATTCCCAAACTTTATGTCCTACAAATTGATTCAACTATTCTTGCTTGTCTAAAATCCAAATTTCATCCGATAGTGCTTGATCAATATTTGTGGGTCCTATAGTTGAAATAAAGGTTGAATGATTGACTTCCTTGTTTAATCCACGCCTAGTCCTTACACCCTCACTTTGTTCACTTATAATCAATTCTCTTGAGTGGTTTTTAGAAAATCTCAAATCTCTAGGCAAAAGGTTTTCTATTTCCAAATTTTCTTCTAAATTTTCTTCCAAACTCATCTTATCAATATTTTGGGAGTTAATCTCAATTTCTTCTTCTTCAACATTTGGCTCTTTCATATTTTCTGATTCATCAAATACAACATGTGTGATCTCCTCAATTACGAAAGTTCTTTTATTGAATACCCTATAAGATTTTCCAACATTTTAGTATCCAATAAAAATTCCTTCATCTGATTTTGGATCAAATTTTCCTAAGGCAGATTTTTCATTGTTATGAATGAACACCTGCAACCAAAAATATGCAAATGAGATAAATTAGGTGTTCTTTCTTTTAGCAACTCATAAGGTGTTTTATTTAATTTTGATCTCACATACACCCTGTTCAAAACATAACATGCAGTGCTAACTGCCTCAGCCCAAAAATATTTTGGGAGTATTCTGCCAACATTGCTCGGGTGGCTTCTATTAATGTTCTATTTTTCCTTTTGACTACCCCATTCTGCTGAGGGGTTCTAAGTGCAGAAAATTTTTGATCAATTCCTTTTTCCTTTTAAAATTCATCAAATTTTTCATTCTCAAATTCTCCTCCATGATCACTTTGTATAGAAATAATTTCACATCCTAGTTTTCTTTGAATCCAAGTTGAAAATTTTTTAAATTCCTCAAATGATTCACTCTTATGAAATAGAAATCTAACCCATGTGAATCTTGAGTAATCATCCACAATCACAAATCTGTATACCTTCCCTCCTAAACTCACAATTTCAACTGGTCCAAAAAGATTCATATGCAAAATCTCCAATGGTTTACTAGTTCTAAGATCCTTATTGGACTAAAAAGAGGACTTCACTTGCTTTCCTAGTTGACATGGATCACAAAGGTGATCCTTAGTAAAGTCTAGTTTAGGTATACCTCTCACTAAGTTCTTTTGGATAATCCTCCTAAGATTTTTCATGCTAGAATGACAAAGTCTCCTATGCCATAACCATGACTCATCAGATACAAATTTCAAACAAAAAGTAGTAGAAGAATTAATGCAATTTAAATCTAGCATGTAAACATTGTTTACTCTTTTTTTCATTCAAAATATCTTTATCATTTAGGCTTAATATGAAGCTAGTAGGAAAAATTTTTACACAATAACCCTTATCATATAGATGGCTTATACTTAACAAATTATGATTTAAGTCTTCTACCAATAACACATTGTCTATGAAAAAATTCTTAAAATTTATAAACATACCTAATCCAACCACCTTCCTTGTGGTATTATCTCCAAGTGTAATCTTGCCTCCACTCCTGGCTTCCAGCGTTATAAATTGAGCAGTATCTCCAATCATATGCTTTGAACATCTGTTGTCCAGATACTATATGCTCTCACGAGGTCTTGTGTGAGAGCAACCCTGCAAAATTATCAAACGTTAGACCTAGGAACCCAAATGAGTTTAGGTTCACCTTTTATCGATTTATAATCAGATGATGTATGATATATCTAGGTTTATACATCTTAGGTCTCCACACCTAATTATTTTTCATCTTCAAAGTATAGGTGTGAGATATATGTCCAAAAAATCCATAATTATTATAATTTACTTTAGGAAATGGATTCCTAAGTCTTCTACCATTTACTTATCTATTGAGGGATTGCATGAATTTAGGATACATAATAGGATTAGTAAAATCTTCAAGTATGGGAAGTATCCTATTATCCTCGAGAGCTGTTATCTTTAATCTAAAAAATGAGTTCATATCTTTCAAAATTTTATTTGTATAATTGGTTCTATAAAGTTTGCTCTCAAATTTATCCTTAGAATTTTAAAATTCACTTTCAAGTTTTGCATAGGATGTTTTTAAATTCTCATGATATTTATTCAAGTCATCAAACTCATCAAGTAAATTCATGTGGTTTTTGTCAATGAAGGCATGATCTTTCCTAAGGATTTCATATTCTTTTTTAAGCTCTTCCAATTCTAAACTAAGGCTAGCATGCATTTTCTTCATTTTTTTATATGATTGATGCATGTGTTCAGAAACTTCAAAAAGTTCGTCATAAGTTAAGTCGCATACCTCTTCTTTATCTGACTGGTCAAGATTGTCGGCCATTAAGCATAGATTAGTGACTTCCTCTTCATTTTCTGTTTCTAATGAGCCCGAAGCTGAGTCTGCCCAAAAAGCTCGTTGGAACTTCTTCTTTCCCTTCTTCATAAATGGTTTCTCCTCTACCTTCTCCTTGCTAGGATTGGCTTTGAGTTTTGGGCAATTCATCTTTATATGTCCAGGTTTCCTGCACTCATAGCAAATAATTTCATTTGAAACTTTGGCATTTCTATTGAATTTACCTCTATTCTATTGTTGGCGTATCTTTTTCTTCCTCTTCAGAAAGCTTCTGAACTGTCTAGTCATCAATGCGATGTCGTCTTCATCCTCAGATTGTGAGTGTCCACTCTCAAACTCTTCCACATTCAATGCTATATTTTTCTCCCTTTATGGTTCACCTGCATCAACCTTTCTTTGGCTAACTCCTTGCTTGTAAGCAATAAGCGAACCAAGAAGATTGTCAATAGAGTAAATGTTTAAATCTTTAAACTCTGTAATTGCAGTAATTTTAGCATCATATGCAGTAGGTAAGCAACGAAGAATCATATTAATCATTTTAGCATTTGTTAACTCCCTACCCAATGCATGTAAAGAGGTGACAATTTATGTGAATCTTGTGTACATATAAGAAATATATTAATTTAGTTTTATGCGAAATAGTTCATAATCATACAACAAGATATTAAGTCTAGATTGCTTAACCTCATTTGTCCCCTCATATGTTATACAAAGTCTATCCCATGTGTCCTTTCCACTTTTGCAAGTGGAAACCAGCATGTAGTCTTCTGATTTTAAAGCACAAAAGAAACTATTCAAGCATTTGGCATTTAGTTGTGCTAAGTCACGTTCTTCTACTATCCAGTCTGCAAAAGGTGTTTCAAATCTAACTCCGTCAACTAATCTAGTTGGTTTTGTATATCCTTTATGGACTAAGATCCATATACGATAATCAAGTGATTGTAAAAAAATAGACATGCGAGTTTTCCAAAAATCAAAAGGTATATTGTCAAATAGTGGAGATCTAGTTATAGAGTAACCCTTGGTCAACTCTTGAAAAATTCTTATTTGGTATGGCTTCCCTTCTATGTATGGTAATCTTATTTTGGAATGTATTATAGATGTGAGATTTTCCATTATTATTAATGGAAAGAACTCCAAGTGGATCAATGCTCGTAGTGGGTTTCGGCAAGGATGTCCACTCTCTCCTTACCTTTATATCATGTGCTCTCAACTAATGTCCAACCCTTTAGAGCAAAGGGGTCAAAGTCTTGGCATTCAACTCTCCCCTAGTGGATCAAGGATTACTCACCTTATGTATGCAGATGATGTACTTATCTTCTCTCATGCTTCCAAGATGTTAGCTAAGGATTTGAAGGCTATTGTTGAAGACATTTGTAAGTGGACAGGGCATAGAATTAATGTCAATAAGTTACAGATTATTTTTGGCAAGAATGTCAGCTACCCAATGAAGAATAAGCTTACCAAAGTTTTTGGCTTCAAAGTGGTTAAGGAGTTGAACTACCTTGGGATTAAAATTTCTCTTAATAGGTTGAGGGTGGGTGATTTTCAAGACCTTCTAATCAATGCTATGGATAGACTTAATGCTTGGGGTAAGAAGTCTATTTCTATGGGTAGTAAGACCACTCTCATTACAAGTTCACTTTTAACTATGCCAAACTTCTTAGTTACACACTCTTTGATCCCAAAAATTGTCTTATATGCCTTGGAGAAATGTTGTAGAAGCTTTATTCGACATAAATCGGATGGCAGCCATAATATTCATTATGTGTCTTGGGAGGAGTTATGCAAACCTACAAGAATGGGTGGGCTAGGCTTGTAGTCCCCTGTTATGAAGGTTGGCTCTTTGAGATCAAAGTTAGCTTGGAATTTCATACAAAAGCCGGATACCATATTCCACAGATCCATTAAAGCTAAATATGGGAAGGATGTTATGAATGGCACACATAAGAAAACTACTTCTAAGGCGTGGCAGATCTTATTAGATGGAGGTAGACACCTTAGTGGTATTACCAGATGGAGAGTTGGAAATAGTGGGGAGATTAATGTCCTGAATGATGTATGGATACTAGATAGATGCATAAACCGTTGGCCTACTCTAGTTGATTGTGACTCTTTGGAGGAGATGTGTGTCCAGCAGCTATTACTGGATGATGGTCATTGGAATTGTTCACTGCTTCAGAATGTTTTTCATCCAGATTTCATTATGCTGATTAATCAAATTTAGGTTGATCCCAGTGTAGAGGATCGGTTGGAGATGCAGAAATTATGCTCGGGTAAGACTGTCTCTGCCTTGTCTTTTGATCATGTGTTGAAGTGTATATACAATTCAAGTGAAGATGAGTATTGTAAATGGCTTCACAAACTCAATCTTAGCAAGAAAGTGGAGATGTTCTAGTGTAGGCTTGGAAATTCTGCTATCCCCACCAACCTCTTTCTTAGGAAATGCAAAATTTCGGTGATAAACACCTGTGCTAGAGGTTGTTTAGAGGTGGAAAGCTATGAACATATTATGGTTCAATGTAAGTATCTGATTGAAATTTTTATGAAGTTGATTGAGTGGGGAATTCACATTCCCTAATTTCATTCTTTGGATCAATGCTTAAGGTAACTAAGGAGATTACCTGCACGTCATATTGACATTATAAAAATTTATTGCACCATTGTCTACTACTCTTGGAGAAATAGAAATGAAGTTAAGCATGGTAAAGCTGCTCTACCGTGTTATTTGGTTGCAGCAAATGCTCTTTCAGTAGCTATTACTAATTCTGATCCATATCTTTCCAACTGGGGTACTAATCTCCTTAGGGAGTCTCATGACACTTGGTGCCCTCCACCAAAAGATTGGTTGAAAATTAATGTCGATGCTTCCTTACTTTCTTCTGGGATGGCTGGTATTGGTGGTATCTTCAGAGATTATAAAGGTAGATTCATCCTTGCTTTTGGGAAGAACATGGTCCATTGGGATATTGCTCAGCTTGAGCTGCAAGCGGCTATCTCGGTAAGAGATTATGTTAGAAGCTGGATGCTTGAATACAAAGGAATTATTGTGGAAAGTGATAACATCAATGTCATTACTTACCTCCAGAATTCTTTAAAGATGAATAAGTTCCTTATGGATAATAATTTGGCCAAGGATTCCTTCTTCCTGAATGACTTCAATAAGGTTCTTTTTTTACATGCTTATAGAAATTGTAATAAAGTAGCCAATTTGTGTGCTACTTTGGCTTTAGATAGTTGCTTTTTCTTTGATAACTTTTCTTTTGATGACATCCCTCCCTTGTTAGCAAAGTTAATCAAGGAAGAGTGTCATCCTTTTGACAATTATATCTAGTTTCTTTGTTACCTAATGCATATTGCAATTCTTCAAAAAAAAAGTTATAGGGTAACCCTCAGGCGTGTTTCAATTTTAAAATGTAGCCTTCTATGTTAATTAAAAGTAGTCTAAACTTATGACTTTGAAATAATGCTCTGATACCACTTGTTGAAACTCGTTCACTATGAATTAGGTTGTTAAGCCTAAGTTTATGTCCCATGACTAACCAAGAGGGGGGGGGGGGGAATTGGTATTTTAAAAAATTAATCCCTCTTTTGAGTATTTTAAACCAAAATTAAACTTTAATGAATTTTGTAGAAATAGTTTTTCAATAATAGTTTTAAAATAGTAAATCACAAAAATAAAAAGCGCTGGGAAGAGAACACTTCGTCCTTTCACACTCTCCTAATGTGGGCAGAGAACCCTTCATCCTTTCACACTCTCCTTGTGTGGGCCGAGAACCCGCGACTGTTCACACTTTCCATGTGTCGGTAGAGAACTGGATCTCCTTGACAGATCTTCTCACAAGAATTCTAAAAGGAAGAAAGAAAAGAGTGAAGTAATCCCAAATCACAAGTAGATATTCTTACATTTGAACACCAAGCGAAGCCTTCACGCTCCAGTGAAAGGAATCCTCCTTTGAACGCACTCTCACACTCTCTCCTTGACTCTTCTTTCAATAGACACGAAGATCAATGAGCAAAAAGATTTGGTGGAAGTAAAAATTGGACCTTAAATAGGAAAGACAAGAAAAATCGTCCAAAAACTATAAATGTTCAAGTCAACATGAAATGGATCATCCCGTACAATCGTGGATCGTCCTGGATGATTTTACTTAAAGTGTCAGAAACAATCCTAATGAATATTGGTACGAACTATGTTCGTACACAATCATCCTCCCGTATGAACTAGGTTCATCTGGACGAGCAGTTATTTCATAGGTCGGATCCCAAATTACCACCGGATGTAACCAACTTACTTAAGTCGGTTCCCATCATCCTGGGAAGAACAGGACTTCATCCGGACGAAATTTTTACAGAGGGCAACTCATCCTGGCATGATTATGAATTTTGTTTGAAAAAAAAATTTTACAGAGAAGACTTCATTCGGGGATGATTTGGATTTCGTCTGGACGAAATTTTTACAGAGCCAAAGTCGTCCTGGCACGATTATACAATTTGCCTAAAAAAACATTTTACAGAGAAGTCTTCGTCCGGGGATGATTTTGATTTCATCTGGATGAAATTTTTACAGAGCCTAACTCGTCCTGAGATGAAAATAATTTTGTCCTAGACGATCAGGACTTAGAAAAATTTCCTCCAACTCCTGTTCGCATTGCTCTTAGTAGTAGATAACTGACCTGATCGTTTCGTACGAACTAGGTTCGTCGTATGATCAGTACAAATTTTGTAAGATCTCCTTAAGAGTGTGTGTGTGTGTGTATGTGTTTTTATTCACGCAATTACAATTACTCCCTCTCAATTTAAAGAATAATTTAAAGCTTCAATTTACAAAGGATTGTATGCTGAATTTGATTTGAATTCTTCGTAGTTTGGAGTTTGATTTTCCTGAAATGTTAGTACACATAAGAGGAAAAACAAATCTTTTAAAGTGTTAAGAGATAACTACACATAAAACAATAATATTTGGAATCATCAAAACTATACAAGTTGCAAGAATGTAAAACTTGCAAATAGCAACTCTCTTAACACTAACAACTGATATGACTTCTCTGTTGCTGAACATCCTGGACGATCTAATCGTCTTCTACTTCAAATATTTGTGATCATCTTGGATAAACCTCCTTGTCTTAGACGATCTTCACATTTTCAGGTCAATTCTTGGTGATCGTCCAGGACGATCAACCTGTTCGTCCTGGACAATCCACATGGCAAATTTTGTTACACATTTTAAATTCAAACCGTATGATCCATTATTGCCTATCATCCCAATTGATCCAAATCCTCATCCTGGATGATATACTTTTTTAACAGTCATCCGGCTTGACTCCTCAGGACGATCGCCTGCGTATTATCGTCCTGGACAATGTCTGATCGTCCTAAACTTTACCACCTTTTTGACCAATCATCTCAGACATAATTATTTCACCTTATCGTCCTGGATGATTCTGAGATCGTCCTGGACGATCGGTCTATTTTCTTTTGAAACCAAGGATTACAAAAATATTTTCTCACCCAATCTTTACCCTCGTTTCACTAAGGAGGCCAACCAAGCCACCTATCAGTGATACATGACAGCCGAGATCACTTTATCGTAGACTGTTAACCCTTGCATACTTTTTTATCTTATTCTTAACTTGTTTTCACATACATCTCCTACCTTTATCCTTACTCTAACCATCCCATTCAATTCTAAATTATTCTTTGAATTCTTTGCTAGCCTTCGCATCAACTCCTCCTTCACTGCTCTTCAGTCTTATATGAATAGGTGCCCAATTGAAATCACATATCAAGACTGTCATGAGCTTCTACAGATGTCCACCACTAGAGATAAGCTTCACATCTTATCTCAAAACCTTGATTACAACTGGGCTTCATCCAATCACTTTCTGAGGAACACTAATATTTACTATCATGTTGGAGAGTCTAACAGCTTACTCAAAGATGCTAACACAATCCAACCTGTCCTTTGTACCTCAGTTCTTTCGAAAGCTAGTAATCATATTCATATCACTCCACTCCTTTTGATTATCACTTTCTACATCTTGGCCCATCGTGAATTTAATGCTAGTGATCTAATTTTTTTATATATTGAGCACTTGAAGAGCATTAAAGATCCATGACATAAAAGGAAGCCCAAACTTGCCTTAGGACATATCATAGCATATGTCCTGGAATCCAAATATAATCTTTAATATCCTTCTCCACCAAACTTCCAGCCTACCTTCTACTCCAATAATACTTTCCACGTTATTCACAGTACTTATCTCCACCCGGAGCACGAGGAAGCTGAGGGAGCTGAGGAGGAGGTGGCTCCTGCACCTACTCCACTCTACCACCACTCACAGCTGGACCAATTGGTGGAGTGATTCGATCGGTGGGAGACTCAGTTCGAGTCCTATATTGTTATATAGAAGCAGCAAAATGCATAGGATATTACTCACTTTAACTCGTCCATAGCTCACCAGCAGCACTAGGACAACCTGGATATGGCCTAGTTGGGAATAGTTTGCTATTCTTTCCAGTTTCTTTTAGCCACCACCACCTACTTCGGATGATCAGAGGTCGTCCTTCTTTTAGTTTGTTTTTGTGATGTTGTTTTTCCTTTTGTAGTTTACTTCTATTTGGTAGTTTCTATTTTTATTTCTCTTTTCTTTCTCTCCTCCTTTTTGTGATGTCAAAAGGGGGAGTAGTTGTACTATTTTATGTTGTACTATGTTCGTTCTTTTATGATTAGTTATACTGTGTTTTCCCTTAGTAAAATTTAAAGCTCTTGATTCATGCTATTTCTATTGAATTGCTTTAATTATTTTATGTTTATTATCATAAAAAAGGGGAAGATTCTTATGAATCTGATTTTAGGGAATATAATTCTGATGATAGTAAACACTTTTATTTTTCTTTGACTACCTTGCCTACTAATGTTTCAAGTCCACAAGATCAAAGTGCAAATTGAACTAGCTCAAGATTGGATAGAGTAGGATTGAGTTAGCTTGTAATATACATCATGTGTCTTTTACCCTTTTTTGAGTCAATTGTAAACTTTATGAGTCCTAATGCTAAGTAATCTTGTACACACAGAATTAGGGGAAAATTTCTTTCTAATTGATTAGTGTTTTCTATTTTGATCACATCATCCGGAACAAACCAAAAATCATCCTAGATTATTAGTTAAAAACAAAAAACCCAAATTAGGGCATCCTGGTTAAGGCAGTCATAATTAAGCGAATCATCCTGGATGATATTAGAATCATACAGGATGATAGGCTAAAATTAAAAAGAATTAGCCTCCATATCTATCTAGGCATCTTCTATTTTTAGACATCATCCAGGATAACATCCTGGATGATACATTACAATTATGCCTAAATTAATCTAGTAATTAAGGAAAGAAATTAAGGTTTGATTGCTTGATAATATCATCTTGGTTGATTGCAAGATCGTCCGCGACGATCAGTTTAAAAACCTTAGTTCTTTCTAGATGATCAAAAATTGGCCTGGTTTTGTTGACCTCGATTTTGCCCAGACTTGGGCTTGGACAGTTGACTTGGTCAAATTGACCAATTCAGACCCCAAGACCCTCTCCAATGGGTTCAGTGAGTCGAGTCGAGTCTGTTGAGCCCGGGCTTAGACCTTGAGTCAACCCAGTTGACAAAGTCAACCAGAGTTGACCAATTTGGATCCTTTGAGCCTAAAATTAATTCCAAATTGATTTCATGGATTTCATGGCTCAACACATTAACTCCCTTGACTGATTTGACCAAGTCAATTGTTGACTTGGTCAAACCAAGTCTTTAATAGGATAAAATAACCTATTTAGAGCCCATTAAAGGCTCATTTAATGCTCTAATCAATTCCAAACGTTTTGGAAATTCAAATCCCTCCTAAATCACTCCCTCTCTCTCTGAAATTGATCCTAGATCTCATCTCCACCGTCCAAGAAAGGGGAAGAGTCTTAAATAGTGAAATTTAGATAATTTTAAGGATCTTTTTTTTATTGCTCTTGCCCTAGCCCTTCTCGTTCTGAGAAACTTGGTGTGGTTCTCCTAATACTCCTTCACCTTTCCCACGTCGGATCCCGACGAGCAAGGCTTGCCGGCGGCGAGAAATCCGACGAACCAAGGCTGTTTTCGTTCCAAGGAGTTTCGTGATCGATCTAAGGCGAATCAAGGCTCGACATCAACTAGAGACTTGTTCTAGAGGATCCCACGAGTCCAACAAGACCAAGATCTCCCGAATCCACCGTGTGGATTGAGGTATATCTCAAACCCTGGTTAGAACACTTAGGGTTAATTAAAATTGTCATTAGCACGTTTTGATTCGAACAAAATACCCCCCAATGATGCTCTTCATGTCTATCATCTGTGGTTAAAATTTCGTTGAAAACCATCGAGCGAATTGAGAGAACGAGGCAATTATCCGTTTAGGGCTTCGGTCGATCGCCTGCATGCATATCCCGTAGATCAGACCGTTGATATTCAAATCAACGGTTCTGATCGAGAAGGACCGCAGGTCTGTCCAGCCGCACGGTCCGCTTGGGTGCCTGGATTGCGGTCCGCCTAGATCTCAGCCGGGCGTTTGGATAGGCGCGGGATCGAGCGGTTCGGAGAGCTCGCTGACTCATTTAAGTGAGCCGCGGGTCCCGCTGCAATCATTGGTCAATGATTGGCGGCGGCGCCAATCATTGGCCGCGGACCGCGGAGCGAATCCGGGTCCGCCACGTGTTGCCTGCTGCCCGATTTGACTTAAATTGATTTTTAAATTATTTTTAAACCTTTAAAACTTCAAAAAATCATAGAAAATTCATTTTTTGACGATTTTGACGCACAATATCTCATTGGATTCGTATCGTCGTCCACTACATGATAAGAAAAATTTTTTTATAAAAATGACCAGTAAATTTTAAAATATTTTAAAAAAAACAGTAAAACACCTATTTTTTAATATTATTTAAGTTATTATTTTAATATAATTATTGTTATAATAGTATATAATTATAATTAGTTGCCATAATAATTATTTTAAAATTTAAATACCCTTTATAGCTTCAAACTTTCAAAATTGATAACTTTCCCGTTTTAAATCCGTTGTCGACGCACAGCACCTTAATTTGAACGTATTTGAATTCTGCACATTCTGGAACTAGCTTTACTTAAAAGTTTTGGAACAGTATGTAGTTATTTGGAAAACAGCTAATAGCATTATTTTAAAACTATTTAATTATTGTCTTTAAACTTTGAAATTACATAACTTCCTCGTTTTAAGTCGGATTTTGATTCACAACACCTTATTTTGGGTGTATTTTGAATTCTGCACAGTTTAAGATTATTTTTAGATAAAAATTATGTCTGTATTTTCTGTTATGCCAAAAACAGTAAAGTGACACTATTCTAAAATATTCTTTTATTATATTTAAACTTCGGAAAATCATATCTTCGTCGTTTTAAATCGGATTTTGGTGTGCAACCCCTCGATCTTTTCAGAAAAATGTGTATTTTATTTTAAAACCATTTTCAGTCACTGAGTTTGGCTTTTTTGGCAGATTTCTGTCTTGGAGCATTATTTGATTATTTAATTATTATTTAATTGGTATGATGATTATTTTCAAGTTACAAACTATTTTCAAACCATTTCGAAACCTCGATTGGGTGGTCAGTGGGTCTCCCTATATCTATGTATTATGAATCGACTTACTTTTTAATTATTTTATTTTCCAAAATATATATTTATATTTATAAGTACCTTGAAACTATTTTAAAATAACTTATAATTAAATCCTACTTTTTGGGAGACCTACTATTTCATGAAATTTTAAACATGGGTTCTAGATATGAAGAGCAATCATGGGGGAGAGGAATAGTGGGTGATTGACTCCCAATCATTCACTAATTCCTCCATTAGGTGTCTTTCCTTTTATTTTTTTGTAGATTGCATGTGTTGGTCGCACCACGAGCACTTAGCTTAGGCTCTCCTAGATCTAAGGACATGGTGTGTTTATTTCATTATTGTACTCCCATGCATTTATTACCTTGAGAGTTAGCTAAAACTTCGATTCAAACCCATATAACGTAGTGACACCTTAAGGACAAAAATTAAGGACCTGTCTAGCGAACTTAGAATTTTTCTAGGGACTAGGATAGACCCCAGAATGACATGAAAACTTCAACACTTAATCTTAGTGACATCTGAAACATCCCATAATTTTCTAGGAATAAATAGGAGTCTTTAGGCCCCTTTATTAACCAACCCTAAATAACCCGCTAAATAAGGCTTCAAGACCTTCTAAAAATCACAATAAAAGAACCTTAGGTCAAACAATTACCCATAATACCTCAAGCTGACCAAAATATGATCCTTGACCTTAGATAAATAGGGCTCCCTAGTTTGACTCCAGGTTGACCCACAATTTGACCATAGGTGGAATATACCATTTTGCCCCTAATAATTCATTAAAAATTATTAAAAATCCCAAATCCCCTCCAAACACTTGGGAACACTTTCTCTGGTCATTCCTGACCTTTGGGAGTGATTCCAATCAGTTTGTAGCTGATTTGGATCAAAACGATAAAATCAGCCCTTTATTAGGAAATCAAGAAAATTCCTTTAATTAGCCGATCTTTAGAAATTCATAACTAATTGTACAAAATTCCAAATTAGGTAAGCTCACTTGAATTAGACTCCAATTAGGATCTAGTATATATTAAAAATATTAGGTTTCCAGAAAATGGCCTAGATTAGAAAGTCAACTTTTTGGTCAACCGTAGTTTATTTAGGGCCCGAAACTTAGAAAATTCATAACTTTGCCTAGAAGACTCCGATTTTAGTATACTACCTGTCTAACTACTCATATTAAGGTCTAGTATTTTCCTAAGGTGATAGAAGGCCCAAACTTAGACTTTTTCTATATAGTGACTTTTTGGACCCTTGGCTTAGTTCCTAGGAGGACCTAGAACTTTTCAAAATTGTCTAATATAACTTTAACTTTAAATATAAGTTCCCTAAGCTCTTAAAATTGATCAATAAACTGAAATAATTAAAATGGATCCTAATCCACTAATATTTGAATTTTAATTAAAATATTCTTTTTAGACCCCCAACAAACTTGAACTCTAGATAATTTTAACTAATTACCATGCTTAGGATCTATCCAAACCACACTAGCCTTACACACACATAGAATTTTTTGCTAGGGCACCACTTCTAGACCTAGGTTAGGCCGCTGGGTTTTACTTTTCTGCGGTGTGCCGGAGCTTTCGTGGATTTCATTGCATGCTGTTTGAAAAATGATTGGTGTGTTTTCTTACTTTTTCTGCACTCTGGATGTGAGCGCTAGATCTACCCCTAGGTTAGGAACGTCATATATATATACTGTTCTTTAGTGCAGGTGGCCATGCTCAAATTAATAAAAGGGGAGCACTATCATGATTTCTAATAATGTTTTATGCAGGTACTTGCTCAGCTCCCCCTAAAAAAATGAGGGCTAAAATAATTATAATTGCACAGGTGGAGCTGCTTAGCCCTCAAAATTAAGAGCATGGCTTGGAACAGGGTCAATGGTGTTAGCATTTTCATTTTTATATAAACTGTTTGAGATTTTTATTAGGATAACCATGCAGGGAGTCTAGAATTTTCTTTTATAAATGGATGTAAAAAATTTGTAATAAGTTAAGAGTTGTGAAAATGCAACTTTGAGTGTGGATATTCTTATCCCACTTGAATCCCAAAAGGAGAAGGCATCCTTATAGGGGATAGTCTTCTTCCATTTGGGAAATCGAGTGGGATGGCTTTAGATATCCAAAGAGAAAAGGCAATAATCTCAAATGGGAGAATAGTCTCTTCGTTTGGATATTCAAGCCACGACGGATCCAAGGAGTCTAAGGATGAGAAATCCGAGGAGTTCAAGGAGGAGAATTCCAAGGAGCCCAAGGAGAAGAAGACACCCAGAAGATTGAAGACCAATATACCACTCAAAGTCATTTGCGTCTGTCATAGGCTTAGAAATCCGGGTTGTTGGCAGTGGTGCCCGGCCACTTTACTTTCTGCAAATTCTGGTTGTAATAAGGGCAGTTTGCCTATGGACATTTAGATGATTTATTTTGGGATTTATATTGATGTGCTTTCCTGATTGCGTAGTAGAAATTGCCTGCTTTTTCTAGGTTTGTTTCTTGCATGCCGCTTTTGTTTTCGCCTAGATTTCCGTTAGGCTCTTTAAGGACCACAAAATTTTTCTACTCATAACTAACTCCTAAAATTTTAAGTTCTAAATAATATAGAATCTTAACGAACCTAGGGAATTGCCAAAATCTTCTGGGGTCGCATGCATATTACTGCATCCTTCTTTCCTTGTTATAAGACATCTCCCTGCTTGCGGGCTGAGTCCGGATAATCTGGCCTATGAGGATGAAGTGCCGGACCTAGGGAGACCAAGTCTTTTCAAAAAAATTATTTTTTATAAGTCTGTTTTTAAAATTCTATAGCATTCATGAGTTGACATTTAAACTTGCATGCATTGAATTAGAAACCAATTTAATTAAAGTTTAATTGCATTAGCTAGGAGCATCTGACCCACATAAGTCCATGACCACTTAGGAAATTCTCTAGATGTCGGTCCTATTTCCAAAGAACTGTACCACCCACCCATCTTTCATAACTAACTTAATGGCATGGTTTTAAAGCGACTAAGTGGTTAGCTGGCTTCCCCAATCTAGGCTGGGATAAGTCCAGATTTTGCACTGCATTAGCTAGGACACGGGTCTTAGTGTTTCGTAGAGCACTAAGCCCAACCTAGATTTAGGATTCGAGGCTACTACATTCGGTCTCGTAGTATGCCTTAAATAGTAGGTAGGTCCTTTTCTTTCGAGGACTATAAATCCTACTTATCCGCATCGCAGGATGACGCCACCTCCATCATTCTCTCATGCATGTGACTGATTGCCTAATTTTCCTTTCTCCAGTTTCTGTTTAGTACCCTAGAGCCTCCGAATGCTGGTGTGGACCACGCATGTCTGATTCAGCCCTTTGGGACCCTTCTTTCCTTTTGAGTAGGACTTCTTAGTCTACCCCTTATGTCAATCCCACTTTAGGAGAGGATAATGTATGATCCTTAATCAAGAGTTTTCTCGAGCTTCGTCCTGGGATGTAATTAACCACGGGGGCTTACGCCCGTGGGAAACTTGGCCCCACATCTATTAAACCCCATTCGAGCCTTTGTATCGGATGGGGGAAACCCGTGACTAGGTCATGTATATTGCTACCCATCGAGGTGTGTTGGTTAAAGCCTCTATCCTCAATGGTTAGTCGTATGCACGATCTAATCTGTCCCTTCCAATCGACCCGTTCGCACGGTGCTTTTTTCGGAGGTCCACAGGTTTCTGACGACCACGGTGGGACCAGTTTCTCTCTCCATCTTTGGATTATATATTATCTTTTCTTGTGTGTACTTCAGGATTGGTACTCCTTAGATTATGTCCGTCTCACTCTTAGTTAGGGTCTTTTCTTAGTTAGGGTTCTTTTCCCTATAGCTAGGATTCCCCCCTACTCTACCTCTTTCCAGCCTTGTAGGCTATTCCGTCCCTTATTCAATTCCTATCTATCTTTTTCAAATCTCTATTAAAATTCTTCACTCTTTCTTGATTTCAATTCCAACTAACCTTTCAATTTGTTTTCTTGGCAGCAGTGCCATGGCTTCCTTCGTACCTTATATTACCTTTGCTTTCGATTCGGACACGCGGGTGACTCTCCTTGAGTCCCTGCTCGCCAGTTCGCCAGTGGGAGGAAACACTTTTGGTTCCTTCACTGACTCGGCCTTCGTCACTCTTGGCGGGCCGACCCCGGCGGAGGCTGTTGCATTCTCTCCTCCTTAGAGGAGGGGATGCGCGGCCATGCGCCCTTTCGGATGACCAGCTGCTCGGCGGATAGCCCGGACACCTGCTCATCCCGTTCCTATACTTGTGCAGCCAGTGCGCGCGGTGGCTAGGCGACCAGTGCCTAGGCCACATCCGGTTCCAGTTCGTCCGGCGGTTAGGCGTCCAGTGCCTGTCGCTCCTACTGCCTAGGTTGCCCCGGCCCCTCAGCACCGGCAGCCTGCTGTAGTTGTTCCACCTGTTCGTGGAGCGGTAGGCGACCTGCGCCTGCCACTCCTGTTGCACAGGCTACTCCGGTCCCTCAGCGCCGGCAGCCTACTAATGTTGTTACTCTGGCTGTTCTAACGGAAGTACCACGCGTTCGGGTTGCCCCTCCCGCTTCCACTAGGTAGAGGGGTGCCCAGACCGAGGTGCCTTCGCCTTCTTCTGGCCGGGTTTCTGTTTTTGCTCGGCTTTCTCACCCCGAGACTGCCGGGCAGACCCCGGCACTTCCAGTCGTCCCTGTTCCCCCTGCCCCTCCAGTAGTGGGTTTAGATGTTCCTTCCACCTCCAACTCCGGCCTTGGGAGAAGGGCCCGGAGGAATAGGAATAGGAGGTTGCATCTAGCTGCGTCAGAGGTAGAGAGGCAGCGGATGGCCGATGCCATTGTTCACGACGAGTTAGTTCAGAGGCAGAGGAGAGTGGCTCCCAGGCAGCAGAGGGCACGTCCAGTTGTTGTTGCACCTGCTCTAGAGGTGATGGTAGTCCCTAAGTTTGAGGCAGTTCAGGGAGGACGCTTCTCCTCGTTGACGCATAGTGGTGATGAGGAGGATGTTGCCCGTATAGCGGCGGCTACTCCTGTCGCCACTACTCTTCCCCGAGCTAGGTTACCCAGGGATGCTGGTGTCCGA
This sequence comes from Dendrobium catenatum, assembly GCF_001605985.2. Classification (NCBI taxonomy): domain Eukaryota; kingdom Viridiplantae; phylum Streptophyta; class Magnoliopsida; order Asparagales; family Orchidaceae; genus Dendrobium; species Dendrobium catenatum. The sequence goes on along the minus strand of NW_021319529.1, from coordinate 620,042 downwards.
GCCCTCACCCAGAGGATTCGGAACATCGTCTGCTTAGCTCATGGCAAAGGTCTCGTCAGTCGGGAGGGCTTACTCCGTCAGATTTCTCGAGCTACCTTTCAGTTACGACGGACTGCGAGGAGACTTTATAGTTTGCAGAGGGGGCAGACACCGCAGCAGCCAGTATAGACAATTCCAGCAGTTAGGCCTCGAGCAGTTGCTCCTATGGTAGGACGACACCCGCATCGTCGAGGACGGAGACAGCAGCAGGAGCCTGCCCGGCCTCAGGTCAGTTCAGAGGTGGTAGTCCCAGAGCAGCCAGTCGCTAGTGCAGCACCCCGTCGTACCAGATGGGTTTGGAGACGTCGACAGGCGGACACCCCTATCGACCCTGTTCAGTTAGTTGAGTCAGCGCCACTAGCAAAGATAGAACAGGAAGATGAGGCAGTTGGTCCGATGGATTTGGCAGTTCCTTCCGGGTCTGAGGCAGTCCCGATGGCAGTCGATGATGGTCCAGTTTCTACCCAGACAGATTGCCAGTACGGATTGAGACAGAGTTAGCCCCTAGCACTCATAGGATCACCTCTCCTGTGAGCCCGTACATAGAGGCGATGCGACGAGCTTTTTTAGATGACGATGATACACTAGTGGATTCTGATGAGGAGTTGCCAGTACACCGGGTTTGTGTAGTTACCCGTAGAGGTCACTCGGATGAGAGAGAGCCCGAGGACCAGGATGAGCAGGGAGAGCCTGAGGTGGGTGGATCCCACAGATCAGTTGATACGGATGCTACGGTCCTGAACCTCCAGACGCAGATGACAGAGATGGCCAGAGCCATGGCAGCCATGACAGCACAGTTGACAGCCTTGGGGGCGATGCCCCAAGTGGCAGGTGTAGCCGCTGCCAGTACTTCTAGAGATCAGCCAGTTGTGCCCCCAGTTGCACTAGACCCCCTGAGAGTGGACAGGGTCCAGAGAGCAGTGCCTACAGCACCTTCAGTGGTTCAGAGTCAGTCAGCTCAGTTGTCAGCGGGTCAGCTTCAGGATCTGATTGCCTAGAAGGTAGAGCAGGCCATTTCCTCCAGGAAGATTGGAGAGTCAGTTAGTAGAGGGCGGCCTACCCGGTAGAGTACGAGCAGAAGCCCTACCCTCCTGGTTTCATCCCTCCTAGGTTCAGAGTGTTCGACAGGTTTGGGAACCCGAGGCAGCATGTGGCTCAGTACCGGACCATATGTTGCAATATAGGAGGGAGTGACCCACTGATGTTGAGGTTATTCATCAGCAGCTTGACGGGGGTGGCGTTTGCTTGGTACGCCGACCTCCCCAACAACTCAGTCAGGACTTTTATAGAGCTGGAGCAGTTGTTTATATAGAGGTTTGTCAGCACTGAGCACAGAGTTACAGTTGGGGAGTTAGTAGTCACCAGACAGAGGCCTAGAGAGTCACTCACAAAGTACATAGTTAGATGGAGGAACCTAAGTTTGCAGTGCGAGCCACAGCTACAGGAGCAGCATGTAGTTAAGATCTTATTAAAGAATATAGATGGTCCCATAGCTCCATACCTGAAGGGTTTCACAATACGAACCTTTCAGAAGCTATTGACCAAGGTCACTAACCTACTGGACAGCATACATGAGCAGTCCCTCCTAAGGCTGAGAGTCAGCCTTCGCGCAGACCTCAGCAGCACGAGTTTTCAGGGGAACCTCCACCCAGGAGAGGGGAGGTACACAGTACTCAGGGACTAGCAGATAAGGGCAAGAGGCCCTTAGGTAGTTCAGTACCTCCACAGCAGTCACGCTCAGCTAGTCAGCCAGCAGCACAGCCCAGGACCTCCTGTAGGACTCCAGAGAGTCAGCAGTTCCTGTAGGAGAAGCTTAGTAAGGAATATCCCTTCAAAAGGGAGAGTGTGAAGAAGATCTTTAAATTTCTTACTAAGAAGAACATACTTACCTTTCCCAGCAGCAATAGAGTGGAGGAGGAGGGTTAGACTGAGCACCCACTCTAGTGTCCTTACCATAGATATGTTGGACATGTGTTAGAGGATTGCTTTGTGTTCAAGGACAAGGTTGAGAGGTTGATGGCCACAGGACAGATACACCTATAGGATAGTGACCTAGTGCAGCCCAAGGGCAAGGGCCCTCAGACAGTTCAGATGGTTTCTAGCCCCAACCACAATCCCAGCCAGAGTGACAGTCAGGGCAGTAGTGGCAGTTTACCCCAGAGTTCTGAGGGAGAGTGGCAGTTAGCACTCTCCAAGAAGACCAGGAGGATGATAGACCGTGCAGTTCAGAGTTCAGAGGCAGTTGAGAGGAGGCCACCACAGGCCAAGTCAACAGTTGCCCCTACAGTTACTACTCCAGCACTTGTACCTTCTTCTTCTTCTCTTTCTGTTTTAGTGCCTACTGAGCACATTTCTTCTTCTTCTGCTCTTACATATACTAAGAAAATGTATGAAAGAGAAAAATATGTTGTAACCTCTGAGGGGAAGATAGGGTTCCTTCCAGCACTTATGCTGAAGGACTTTGTTCTCCCTTCATTTAATGAAGAAATAATAGAAGAAGGTGATTCTGGATATTTCTGGTATTCTTTTCCTACTGCTTTTACTACTGTTTCTATTTCTACTTCTAGTTCTGCTTCTACTTCTACTGGCACTCACTCTTTTACTGCTTTACATGTCTCTTATAATAATTCTAGTGAAGAGTCTGAGTCTGAGTATGAAGATGAACCAATCTTTGTGATACCAGAAGGTGGATGTTACATGGATTCAGAAGATGAATCCGAGAACCCATTCTCAGTACTTTCCTTAGAACCAACACCTACCACCACCACTGAACTAGAGGAATCTTCTGTTGAGGATGACTCAATACAGGAAGTTCATCTGCATTCAGGGAAGGTCCTTCCACCTAGGTTGGCTAAGAATACAAAAGATAAGAATATCATTACCCAGCAGGATGACTCTATCCCTTCCTCCTAGGATCAGCCTAAGGAGAAAGGGAAAGGCCGTCAGCTGGAGGTTGATTATAATGTGTTGGCTCATCTAAGGAAAATTCCTTCTCTTCTTAGTGTCTATGATGCTTTGATGTTGTCACCTGATTTGAGAGAGACACTGGTAAAAGCCTTGTTGAACCAGAGACCTATCAAGCATTCTTTACTTTCCACCCCGATGATGAGGCATGGCATTTGTACAACACGCCATGCATCACTTTCTCTAGTCGTGACCTTCTTTTAGGGACTACTGAACACAATCGTCCCTTGTATGTCACTGCTGAAGTCAACAGTTATAAGTTGAACAGGGTCCTCATAGATCAAGGGGCTTCAGTAAACATACTAACCCATGAAACTTTGAAGAGCCTCTCCCTAGGTCATTTGAAGCTCACTTCTGACAAGATCATGTTGAAAGGCTTCAATGACCAAGGTCAGCGAGCTCTAGGGTCAATCACCCTGCCTTTGAAATTTGGAAATTTTCTAACTGAGGCAAAGTTTCATGTGATTGAGGCTGATACTTCATACAAGGCTCTCTTAGGAAGGCCTTGGATCCATGAGTATGGAATGGTGCCCTCTACCTTGCACTAATGTATGAAGTTTCTGACGAATGATGTTGAGTATACCATTCCTGGAGATACCCAGCCCTTTTCCGTGCATGAGATCTCTATGTACGATGACGTCGAGTACTACGTACCTCGAAAGACTCGTAGAGCTCCACCTGCTAAGTCTCCAGTGATACCTGATACTGTTGTACAGGGTCCTACGTAGCCACCTACACAGGGTCCTATACAATCGTTAGTACAGGGTCCATTATAGGTTGGTATCAAGCCAGGTGTTCCCACTGCCCATTCCGATGGAGACCCTCTCCGTTTGCAGTGAGGCACGATGTTCCCTCTAGTAGAGGTAGGGGAGGTAGAGGTAGAGGGAGAGGTAGAGTTATGATCCGCGAGCCACGAAACCACGACACTCACACACCTCCTCCCCCTAACCTTTACACTTTTTCTTTGACTGTAGAGTCCAACTCCTCCGACGATGAAATGATCATTGTTCTTCATCGTCCAGTCACTTCACCACCTCCCTATTCCATAGGCTATGATTCACTACCTACTCTTCGTAGCCATTTGATACCTAAAGGTGGATTGGTTATTGATATTAGCTCAGACGAGGAAGATGACTTCCGATGTCAGACTACTACCAGACAGCCTTCCCCCCATCAGATACGCGGTATAGGAGTTGGGGATTCCAGTCAAAGATCCTCTGACACTCCTATAATTGATGATGATAGCCCAATATGAGGTAGCCACAACCCCATACCTCACTTGTATGATATGTTTGGGCCAGCCCGACCTAGGGAATGTCCCTCTATACTTCGTAGTATAGGTGCACCACTGGGTCCTTTGAGACAGGATCTAGAGGAGACCGCTATGGATGTAGAGGTCGGGAGTGCCCCTCGTTACTTTTCACCTACTGTAGAGAGCTTTGTTGAGCGGGGTCTCGTTCGTTCCACTTGCCCCGACGAAGAGGCTCTACAGCAGGCCCGAGTGTGGCAGACCGATTTCCCCCAAGGTCTAGGAGGCGTAGGTTACATGGGGTTAAATCAGTCCAGTGATGCCAATATTCGTGTCATTTCCCATGCTTATCCGGTTATTTCTCTTGCCGATGAAGAAGACCCGGATAGTGAGGATGATAGGATACTTGATGCTCCACAAGAGTTTGAAGATGGCGCCACTTCAGCTATGGATGAACTGTGTGAGGTAAACTTAGGCACTGAGTCAGATCTTAGGCCTATTTTTCATAGTGCCCTATTGTCTGATTCAGAGGCTCAAGAATTCATCAAGTTACTATCAGAGTTTAGAGACTATTTTGCCTGGAACTACACCAAGATGCCTGGTCTAAATCCAAAGGTAATAGTCCATTAGTTAGCCATTAAGCCTGAAGCAGTCCCTATCAAACAAGCACCTCGTAGGATGAGGTTCGAAATTGAACAACAGGTGATCGCTAAAACCAAGAAGCTTATAGAAGCTGGTTTCAATAGGGAAGAGCAGTACCCAACTTGGCTTGCCAACATTATTCCAGTCCGGAAGAAGAGCGGACAGATACGAGTCTGTATCGACTTCCGTGATTTAAACAAGGCATGTCCTAAGGATGATTTTTCTCTCCCCATTCCAGATCTTATGGTAGATATAGCATCATCCCATAGCATCTTCTCATTCATGGATGGTTCATCTGGTTATAATTAGATAAAGATGGACCCCGAGGATGAGAAGTTTACTGCTTTCCGGACACCTATAGGTGTCTTTTGTTACAAGGTGATGCCCTTTGGTCTCAAGAATGCTGGGGCCACCTATCAACGTGCCATGACTGTCATCTTTGATGAGATGATACATGAGTAAGTTGAATGCTATGTGGATGATTTGGTCGTCAAAAGCAAGGTTCGTGAAGATCACCTCAGAGATCTGCGAATCATTTTTGAACGCCTGCGCAAGTTTGATTTAAAGATGAACCCTTTAAAATGTGCATTTGGAGTCAGTGCAGGAAAGTTCCTTGGGTTTATAGTTCGCTACCATGACATTGAGATAGATCCCTCTATGATCAAGGCCATAGTAGATTTAAAACCCCCTAAGAGTCTTACCCAGTTGAGGTCCTTCTAGGGTAAACTCGCTTTATTGCGGAGATTTATCTCCAATCTTTCTGGTAGGTGTCATCCTTTATCCACACTAGTTAAGAAGGATGCCTTATTCCACTGGGATGAGAGTTGTCAGGAGGCCTTTGAGAGTATAAAGCGCTACCTGATGAACCCCCCTGTTTTAGCTGCACCTATCCCGGGTAGGTCGTTGATTCTCTACACTACGGCCCTGGATGAGTCTTTAGGTGTATTGTTCGCTCAAGAGAATCAGGAAAGCAAGGAGAATGCCTTGTACTACCTCAGCAGGAGACTGATACCTGCAGAGCTTAAGTACCCAGCGATAGAAAAGCAATGTTTAGCCTTGATCTTCACGGTACAGAAGCTTAGGCATTATATGCTATCACATAAGATCAATCTGATCTCTCGAGTCAACCCATTGCAGTACTTAATGACCCATCCGACCCTCTCAGGTTGACTAGCATGATGCTCTATGATATTATTACAATTTGATATTACTTTTGTTCCCCAGTGGGCCATCAAAGGACAGGCTCTAGCTGACTTTCTGGCCGATCACCCGATCCCTCAGATTCCACACTCAATGATGAGCAACCTGATGAATTCATCATGAGTGTGGATGAACAGGAGTCCCCTACTTGAGATTTTTACTTTGACGGTGCGTCATCCGTTAAAGATTTAAATCCAAATGAAGCTCCTACAGTTAGGGTAGGATTAGGCCTGGTTTTTGTGTCTCCTGAGGGTCATACTCTACGGTACTCCTATAGTTTATCAGAACCTCATACTAATAATGAAGCTGAGTACGAAGCTCTGATTTTGAGGTTAGAGTTGGCCATTCAGATGAGTCTTGCGCTGGTAAAGATCTTTGGAGACTCCCAACTGATAATCAATCAAGTGGTTGGAGTCTACAAAGTACTTAAGCCTGAGCTCATTCCATATCATAATAAAGCAATGGAGCTCCTGAGCTTAATACCAGAAGTAACTTTGGCCAAGATTCCTAGATCTAAAAATGGAAAAGCATATGTATTGGCCAAGTTAGCAAAAGAATTAGCTGACCCTACTGGAAACTCAGTGTCTATTATTGTCTAGTATCATCAAGCTATGTGCCCCACGGACTTGTCTTCTCCTAATAAGACCCTTGCAATGTTTGCTGTGGATGAGGAGTCAGAATGGAGAGAGCCATTCATAGAGTATTTAAAGCATGGTAGGCTTCCAGATGATAAGTCTCTCGCTGCTCAAATTAGAAAGAGAGCCTTATCATTCGCCTATATAAATGAAACTCTGTATCGACGCTCTTTTGATCAAATGTGGTTAAGATGCCTCAGTAAAGAAGAGGCTAGTTGAGTCATGACTGAGATACATGAAGGGCTTTGTGGTGCCCATCAATTTGGACCAAAAATGAAAGGCATAATTAAACGCCTTGGCTACTACTGGCTAACTATGATCCATAATTATATGAAGCACGCTAAGAGATGCCACCAGTGCCAGATTCATGGCACGGAGATTCACCAACCCCCTAATCCATTGCACCCTACTATTTCTTCTTGGCCATTTGAGGGCTGGGGCATGGATGTGGTGGGTCATATAGACCCTCCTTCCTCCAAGGGTCATAGATTCATTTTAGTGCCACTGATTACTTCTCTAAGTGGGCAGAGGCTGTCCCACTTAAGGAAGTTAAATCAGAAGATGTGATGCGCTTCTTTCGTGATAACATTATTTATCGATTTGGTATTTCGCGCCATATAATCTCAGATAACGGCCCGTCCTTTAGAAGCACCAAAATTGCCAGATTCGCCCACCACCATAATATTAATTGGCGATACTCGTCAATTTACTACCCTAAAGCCAATGGCTTGGCAGAGGCATTTAATAAGACTCTTATGCAACTGATAAGGAAAATCCTTGTTTCAAGCAAAAGAGAATGGCATGATAGTTTACTTGAATCATTATGTGCATATAGGACTACCTACCGTACTCCTACCCAATCCACTCTATATGCTTTAGCTTTTGGGACTGAAGCAGTCCTCCCACTGGAGGTCGAGCTCCCCTCACTGCGTATAGCAGTTAGTTACAATATATCTGAGGAAGATAATGCCCGACATAGGTTGGAAGAGCTTGATGGTTTAGATGAGCTCCACTTACGAGCTTATCAATACCTTAAGCTATGCCAGGCCCGAATGATACGGCACTACGAGCGTCTTGTTAGACCTCGTGCTTTCCGGGTAGGCGAGTTAGTTCTTATTTTGCGCAGACCTATCATCTCGCACCGTTGACGAGGTGGTAAGTTTGAGCCTGTTTGGGAAGGCCCCTTCACTATACAGCAAGTTTATGAAGGTGGTGCCTACCTACTTGTTGATGCAAATAGCGTTTACCCAATGCCTGTCATCAACGGGCAGTACTTGAAAAAGTACTATGCCTGAGTCTAGTACTTCACAGGGGAGCCTCCCTACCGCCTGTAGATATCCCTCTGTATATGTAGCTCCTAAAAAGATTCCTCTTACCACGCGATGATTTATCCTCTACCACACGACGTTGCTTAGAAGAGTATGAAGCTATCCTTAGAGGTGATACACCAATATGCCATAGGGATGTCTTATACTTTTGTCTGTGTGCACCCATCATATCGGTGCTATCGCATATAATTTTTAGTATGTTCTCCCCTTTGTAGGGCTTAGTCCCCCCAGTTTCACCTGCCGCCCCAGGTGTGGTCTGGGATATCAAAACCAATAGTTGAGTCTAGTTTTTGAGAGGTGATACTGGCTCCACACCACCCCATGACAGTCAGGTATGATGATGGAGATCCACTATCTCAAATTGAGTTTCTTTCTCCTATCAATCCTCATCTGATAGATGTAGCCCCTAGTCCATTCACATGAGTTGAATGTGATCAAGGATGTTAGAGTTATGGATTTAGACTCTTTTTGAGATAGGATACAGGGTCCACACAATCCCATGGTAGATAAATATGGTAGTGTTGATCCTCTATCCTGATGATGGTTTTAGTTATACATTAATTTCTATACGATTGTGCTCCCAGTTCATTCACATGAGATGAATGTGGTCTGGGTTATCAAAACCATCCACTACCCCCAATTTAAAAATTCATGTGTGATAAAGGAGGGGAGCTCTTAGTAGAGTAACACCGGTTGCCCCTATTGCAGGAGGAACCAGGTAAAATACTCCAAAAGCACAAATTTCCTAGTTCTGTTCATGTGGCGAATATGATCGGGGCTCATTTAAAAAAAAAAGTACACATAAGAGGGAAGCTCGTAGTAGAACAAAAACTCGGTTGCCCGTCTCATAGGAGGAACCCGGTAAAACTTTATAAGAGCTCAAATTCCCCAAAAATTTCACTTTCTCCTCCCTTAAGAGTACTTTGACGATCTCTTCAAGGTTGAGTTTCCACTTAGTTGGTCGATTAATTTATATGATTTTTTTAATGCATTTCTTCATTAGTGATGTAGTACCTTGTGTTTTGAGATGTAACTATCAATATTTTTTGTGCTTAGGTCTTTCTGAGAAGAGATCGCCCCCTGCTGCCCTCTTTTGGCAGTCTACCTCCCATTCATGAACTACTCTGAGCTGCCAGAGTAGTCCTATGAATGTGGCTGTGTTACCTTCAAGTCGCTGTTGACCTCATTTTTGTATGAGGTCACTAAGACCTTCCAGAATCCAGATCCGATCCTAGACCCTAGGATCTACTCAAGACTTTAGGATCCTTCCTAGAGCCAGACCTTAGGAT
>NW_021319529.1:596665-610596 GCF_001605985.2 Dendrobium catenatum | reverse complement strand
AGAGTTTAATTCACCTGAAATGTTAGTACACATAAGAACAAATACAAATCTTCTAAAATTGTTAAGAGATAACTACATATTTGAATAATAATATTTGGAATCATCAAAACTATACAAGTTGCAAGAATGTAAAACATGCAAATAACAACTATCTTAACACCTCTAACTTCCTATGTAAGGTAGGCATATGTATCAACGGTTCTAATCCTTACATCTGTCATTGATTTTATGACGGAAGCTTTTTCCTCAACAACATTCCTACATGATCTTAGAAGATGTCGGTCGGCTGGGCTAGCTAATTCTTGATTGTGGGATTCAATAAATCTTTTGACATGACAATAACCATCCTCATATACTGCAAACCTCACCATGCATAGACAACCAATTCTAACATCTAGTATAGTGAACTCTTTCTTGAATTAAGATCAATACTTTTGTTGAAACCAGCTTTTGAACAGACAAAGTCCTTCAATTTTATCTTCCTAGAATTTGGCCAAAAACTGTGATGATCCTTCCTGACGCTAAAGCCATTATCATGGGCATAAGTACAAAAACATTCATATACTTCTTTCTCATCTTCATAAATAGACTGAAATAATAAAAAAAAACTAAAGTACAATAAAAGCGCAAGTAAAGAGGAACAAAAGCGCAAGTAAAGCGCAGGTAAAGCGCAACAAAAACACAAGTAAAGAGCAAGTAAAGCGCAAGTAAAGCACAAGAAAAGCGCAAGTAAAGCGCAAGTAAACCTCTGGATTTGTTTATCATCTTTTGTTTACCCATCCTTAAAATAATGATGTTCTTCATCCTAAAAATAATAATGAAAGCTAAACAATAACATTAGAGTTTTTTTTACTTTTCTGCCAAAATAAAAAATATTAATGCTAATTGCAACATCTAAGATCCTAAGACTCTAATGAGCTGAAACCTATGCCTTTTTTCTACGGCGATGAGATTGAAACTGTTTACAACTTTCTAGCTGATTTTTCCAACTTGCGATGAGATTGAAACTTACCGATATGTTGAAACCAGAGGAATTTCCGGCTAAGTTAACTTCCGATTAATGCACCACCCCTTTTGATTCATGCATCATTTCCGATTCATGCACTCCCTCTTCCACCTCCCTCTTTGCTGAGCATTCCATCTCTTTTCTTCAATTTTCTAGCTCATTTTTTCTTCCAAAGCAATAAATATTTAGATCTTTTGCGGGTTTCAAAAATAGGGCGACAAACGCTTAAAATGAAAATAAAGTGGACTGGGTCGGGTCGATCGGACTGACAAGACATAAAGCAAAGAGATTATAATAAAAAAATCGCAGCTAGGTGTCTGCTTTCTATTGGCGTCCAAACACAGAGATAGGTTCAATCACCTGACCTAATAATTTGCCATTCGTCTCAGCACCTCCCACGTTTTGTTTTTTAGTTTATATGATCAAATTTGAGGTGGGGTCATGGAGAGAGAGAAAGTGAGAAGACTTGAATGAAGATCCGTGCCCTTAGGGCTCTCATGTTAAATCTGCCCTTGATTTGAATTCAACAATATATACATTCACCCTTATATTATATATACACGCACATAATATATACACATTATTTTACAAAGGATTAAAAATACATTCATGACACTCAAATATTGGATATTTATAAACTAGCATCCTCAATTTTAAAATTTTATATAAATATAAAAAATTATAATAAAATTATAAACTCATACTATTTTTATTTATATTTAATTAATATGATTTAATTGTGACATAAATAAATACAAGTTTTTTATAATTTAAAAAATATAATATGAATATGATGATTATTATTATTATTATTGAGTATTTATATCAATTAAATTAAATTTATATACACATCACATACTTATATTTGAACTTAATATTTTTTAATTAATAATCAATATTTCAACCAACAAATGAAGGGAGCTAAGTTAATATTAATATTAATATTATTTTTAAATTAAAGGAGCACTAATACGTAGCTTTTACCTGAGAGTTCAGCGGATGACTCCGCCGCTCACTTGTGAGCCATTGACGCACAAATTCAGGGAGAGAGTTGTCTCCACGCAACTCTTTCTGTGGCCGGGAAGACCAGTCCCGGCCGCTTTTCTGTGCCTGGACGAAAGCTACTTATCTTCGAGGTGACAAGTCTTATCCGGCGAAATTGGCCGGCTTCGTAGCAGTTCCTCGGAACCTAACTTACTCTCCATGGCCGCCGCCACCGCCACCGCTCTTTCCCTTTCATCCTCCTCCTCTTCTCCCAATTTTCTCCAACTCCGAAGGTTTCCACGACCGGAAAAAGGTTCGAGACTACCGCGTGCTGCTTTAGTCGAGGCAAAGCCCTTACCGGCCTTACGAGGCGGCGCCTCCGGCGGAAGCAGCGTCAATGGAGAATACGCGGTACAGGTAGTGGATGCGGCGGCAGCAGAGCTGTCCATCCGATCTCGGATGGATCGAGCCGGAGATATCCAGGCGGAGGCGAGGGCAATGACCCGCGCCGTTAACACCTCCGTCTACAGTCCCGAGCTAGTTGCTGCCCGATACGGCTCTCGCCCGATTAAGGTTCACTCTCTCTCTTCTCTGCACTGCTCTGCTCCTCTCTCTCTGTCTCTCTCTCTGTCCCCTCCTTTTCTCACTATATATGTTTCTATGCTACCAGGTGTTGCAGCGCACTGTCGAGATATTGACAGCTGTTGGAAGTTTCGCCTTCAAGTTGTTCCTTGACAAGAGGCTGGGATTGCTTGACCAAAGGAAGCGGATGAGGGCTGCGGAGCTGCGGAGGATTTTCACGAGACTGGGTCCAACCTTTGTCAAGATAGGGCAGGGCCTCTCTACACGGCCTGATATCTGCCCTCCTGAATTCCTGGAAGAGCTCTCGGAGTTGCAGGTATACTGGGAATTTTTACGTCACTCTACTTGTTGATTAGAAGATGAAATTTTCAGTTTTCAGTTTTCATAATGGAAGTTCACATGCTAGGACCTCCAAATTTTCTGCAAATGTGGTGATGTTAAGTGAGATAAAATCACTTTCTTAAAGAAATTGCTCGCCAAAAATTGTTCTAGCTTGATTTACTTGCATAGGCCTTTTTGGTCAAGTATTCTTACCTGTGTTTTTGTTGCGTGCTGCAAGCAATTCTGATGTTGGTTCCTGTTAGTGTTACATGAATGAAGAACAATGACTTTGATGATAGATATTGACACCGTATGTAGGAAGTACATATGGTGATAGATTTGTGATTAGCCATGAGCAATAATGTCTTTGAGGCATGGTCTGCGATTTCTGACGATGGATTGAGGAGTGTTAACATTATATGTGGTAGGTAGGTGCAGACGGCGTCTCCTCTTTGCATCCTAAGCATGAACAACTATATCTCTGAATGTTGTGCTTGACAGCGGTTGATGTTAGTTTAATGATAGACATCGACACTAGTTGCAATGGGAAGGTACAAACTGATGATTCTACAAGTGGTGATAGTGGAGAACTTGATAATGATAATAATGACATACCTAAGGGTGGTGTTTGCGACAAGATTGTAGGTGACACCAATGATAGACTTGAAGGAAAAAAGATATAATAATTTAAGAGTAAAAGCTCAAAGTAGTCCCCTGACTATCAATAAATGTCCAATTTAGTCTCAGAGTATTACATTGCCCCATTTAATCCTCAGACTATTGAAAATTGAGCCAATTTGGTCCATCGCCTTTTAAATTACAGAGAGAGCCGGACAGGTTTGTTTCTTGGGGGCATTTAAGTAAAATACCTATGCCTTGCTTCACGCTATATGTAGTGCACGCACTCTGCTAGACACGACGCCTAGAGACCATTCTACATGGGAGAAGCGAACAACCCACATAACGTGAGTGAGGCAGCCAACACGAACGAGGCAGCGACGCGGGCGAACAAGCGATGCTAGCGACAGGTTGGGCGAAACACGCTGTAACATCCTTCGACGCATGCGAGACTGGTCGCGGACGGAGCTAGGTTTTACTATTTCTCTTGGCCTCAATTTTTTGCATCTAGTTTTATTAGGGCGTTGTTGCAGTTCCGAAGCTAGTGATTGAAATTTTTTTGTACTTATCATAAATTAACCCGAGCCTTTCTTGGTGCTCTGTAAGCATAATATAATGGCATACACCCTATTTTAGTGGTAGTTTATTCTTGTGGAACAAAGATTTGGGGGCATTAGGGGCATGCAATATTGACATTTAGGCAACTCTAAGGATGAGTATCCCGATGGTTAATTGGGTTGGAATCATAGATCTATTTGAATTGAGATTTGATGTCAATAAGATCCTTGTTTGAGCAAATATAATAGAATTTTAATTATTCTTGTGAATTATGATCTTAAACATTTTTATTAAGTGTTATAATGTATAAAGCTTGATATTGTTGGCGTTGTTCTTGTTAAAAAATTTAAGAGGAAAGAGTTTAAAAATGTTCATGGTTACTACATGGTTCATCTCCAATAAGGGACCTTATTGAAGTATTTGTTTTAGTAGGTCAACCCAACTTCAGAGAGAATCCAAAAATAATAGCTTAGCAACTGGTTTCCTTTGATAATGCTGTGAGATCATCTAGTTTTTATTCTGTCTTTTTTTTTTTTTTGGCTAGTGGAGGCTATTTATTTTTTTTATTACCTATATTTGTTGTAATTTAGTTGGAATTATTGAGGGTGATAAGAGACGTGTCATATACAACAAATGCAAATATTTTTGGAGAGCAAGTTCTTCTATTGGTTTATCCCATTGATAAGCACAAAAAATAATTTGAAGTTAAGTTTAATTATGATTGTATTTTTCAAATTGTGCATGTATGTAACAGTAAAACAGGAAAAGATGAACTACATGCATTAGTTTCTGAGTGGATGGATGAATCCATTTTCTTACAACTTTGTAGTGATTTGTCCCAACCAACCACTATTAATCTGTCATGTGGTAATGTCGAGGATGCAGATGCACCTGAGAGTGGTTATTATAGTGATGACATGGACGAAGACGATGACGAGGATGAGGATTTCAACTTAGCTGATGCCAATGAGCAATTTGCAGACATTGATTATGAGATGCATGAGGATAATGAGTTATTTGAAAGTAATGTTGATCCTTATGTTGAATTTGTGGGCACCACAAATAAGGTAAAGGAAAAAATTGGGGTTTCAAATATCGGGTTTGAGGATAAATTAGAAAGAAATAACTTGGAAGTTGATTGTATGGATTCCAATGATGATGCAAGTGTTCATAGTGGCGAGGAAAATGATCACAAGATAGCCATTTTCAATATCAAAGCATTGGAAGGATTGTGAAAAACTGGATTTTCCTTGTCAGACCTAAGTCTTCCTTCTCTCTTCCCTTCTTCCCCTTCTTTTGTTCTTCTACCTTTCCCCTTCTTCTTCTACCTTTCCCCTTCTTCTTCTTATTCTACCAAGTAGGTCTGCCATCTTCGAATTGCCTCCCAAGGCTTGGGTGGGGCCCACTAGGGAATTCAATTAGGAAGGAGGGGGCGGCTAGGGCTTGGGAGGATTTTGGCTTATTTGGTTTAATTGAGTGCTTTAAGTAGAAAGAAAATATTAGGGTCATGGTTATCGATTTATTGTGGATATTTTTGTGTTCTTGGAGTTTTATGTTCTCGGAGTTTAACACTACCGTTGCCAGGTCCTAAGTCCTGGATGAGAAAAGTGGACGTTGCATTAGGTAGTCGACAACTAGCTTAAAACTTGTTGAATAATCATGACAAGAATCATTTAAAAAATTGTGTTAATGCTAGGGCATCCCCTGGAAGCGATGCGCTGTATGGCCTGAATATAACGACAAGTGTGCAAGGACCGTTGCACCGGCGCCCGGGTGCAGTGTTAAATAGGCAAGGGTTCCCACATCAAGGATGGATGTGGGCAAAAAAGCTAGTCCATGAAACTAAAATTAGGATAGGAATTGGGAGTACAGACTCCCTTACAGGAAAATTATTGAAATTAATAAATATTATAATTCATAGGAAGATAAATATTTTGTGCATTAAGGAAAATAAATAGATTGGAGACAAGGCTAAGAAGATTGATAGTTTATGATATAAACTATAATATTTAGGTAGTAGTCGTGCTAGAAATGGTGTATGTGTGATTATAAATAAGAGTTTGAAGGATAATGTTATAAAAATTAACATAATTGAAGATAAAATTATAACTTTAAAGATTATTGTTGATGCTAAGATTGTTAATATTATAAGTGCTTATGTTTTTCAAGGAGGTTTGTATATGAGTTCAAAACTAAAATTTTGTAATGACTTAGAAGAATTAATACAAAAGATATATCTTGAAAAAGAGTTTTTATTGGAGGAGATTTAAGTGGACATGTTGGTAGAGAGGTAGATGATTTTAAAATCATTCATGATGGCCATGAGTTTGGAACGACAAATAAAGGTGATAAGATCATATTATATTTTTCTTTAGCTTATGTTTTTATAATTGCCAATACCTTATTTAAGAAAAGAGATGAACATCTTATCATTTATTAAAATAGATATAAGAAAATGCAGATTGATTATTTTCTTATAAAAAATTAGATCGTTTAGATTACAAAGGTTATAAAGTTATGCCAAGTGAAAATTTATGTACCCAACATCGATTATTAGTTTTGGACTTTAAGATAATGGGGCAAACAAATAAAAAATAAAGTAAAATAATTTTCTAGAATTAGATGGGACATTTAAAGAATATTAATAAAAATATTTTTGAGAGTAAGATTTTAATTCTTAAGATTTTTTCTGTAAATGAGGATGCTAATGTTATGTGAGAAAAAGTGGCTAGAGATATTAAGATTATTGCAAAAGACGTGCTTGAAGTTTCGAAGGGAAACAGCTCCTAATAGTAAAAATAGTTTGTGGTGAAATCCAAATGTACAAAAAAAGATAAAAACTAAGAATATTTGTTATAAAAACTAGTTTAGATATAAAAATTTTGATAATTAGGAAAGCTATAAATAAGCTCGTAAGGAATCTAAGAAAGCTATTTGCGATGTAAATACCTTAGCTTTTAATGATTTATATAATATATTAGATATTAAGGAGGGAGAAATATATATATATATATGATAAAAACTAAGAATATTTGTTATAAAAACTAGTTTAGATATAAAAATTTTGATAATTAGGAAAGCTATAAATAAGCTCGTAAGGAATCTAAGAAAGCTATTTGCGATGTAAATACCTTAGCTTTTAATGATTTATATAATATATTAGATATTAAGGAGGGAGAAATATATATATATATATATATATATATATATATATATATATATATAAGTAAATGAATTAATAGTTTTTTGCCAATTTCTTGTAGTATATTATGACTTTTTTTCCACTTTTTTATCCTCTAAATTTTTAGATTATGAGCAAATAAAAATTTCAAAATTTGTTTTGACCTCCTCCCAAAGCATCTTCATAGAAAGAAATATGACTACTTCCATAAGATGATGGTCTAAGAAAATTACATGGAGTTACCAATGTTGATGTTGTTGTCTCTACCATGAATATTGATGTCAAATGGAATGTTACCCTGAATGAATAACATATATTTTATAAAAAGATAAATATCTTTAAGGTGAATATGAAAGGGGGTAAAAGCTAGATCAACTAGTAGGTTATTTGATTGAGCTATCAACCATAGTGACTTCTCTTTCTTTATGCTACCAAATGATTATGATGGGTTGAGAGAGGCACACAGAAAAAAATATCAAAGAGTGAAGAACTTAAAGCACATAAAGCTAATAACATATCTCTTGAGGAGGGGGATAAGATATTATAAGCTCAACTGTTAAAGGAGACAGAGGAGGAATAACATATTCAATTATAATAAAGGACTTCAAGAAATACTTGGCATATAGCATGATACAAGATCACATCCAAGAGGCTTGCGGCCATATATTTAACATAGAAGTAAATAACATAGAGCATTAATTCCTTCAAGAAGGTTTCATTTACATATTTTTTAGGAGACTTTATCTAGTTATCATAAGATTTTAGTCATGTTAAAAGAATATCTCCATCCTAGGCATTTGAAGGCTCCTTCCTTGATATATATGCAAGATGATAAAGAAAATGTGTCATATCTTCTTGTATGTGCCATGTATTTGGTTTATGCAAAAAAAAAAAAAAAATCAAGCACTAGAGAAAAATTAATAAAAACAATACTTTGAAAATTTTCCTTAGAATGGTTACCTAAGATAGATTGATATATAAAAAAATTATACTATACAATGATGTATCATCTTGTTCTATGTTCATGACAAATTAAAAATTTAGCAAGTTCAAATTAAGTGCTATGGAGAGTTCTTGAAAAGAAAGGAGTCAATAATGTTTATATTCAAATCATTAAAGATATGTATGCAGGAGTTATTACTTGTGTTCAAACACAATGTGGTTTGACCAAGTATTTTCTTATTTCGGTTGGATTACATCAAGGATCAACCTTAAGTTCATATCTTTTTTGCTTTAGTCATGGATGTTCTCTCTAGACATTTGCAAGAGGATGTACCTTGGTGTATGCTTTTTGCTGATATTCTTCTTATTGATAAGACTTGAGAGGGAGTTGAAGGTATACTTGAATTATGGATGTCAACCTTAGAGTCTAAAGGTTTCGCTTGAGTAGATCTAAAACTGAATATATGGAGTGTAATTTTAGTAGCAATAAACCTAGTGAGGGGATTGTGACTTTGGGTGATCAAGTCATTAATAAGAGTACACATTTTAGATATCTTGGATCTATTGTTCAGAGTGATGGTGAAATAGATGGGGATATTATCAGCAGAATTCAAGTTGGATGGTTGAAGTGGAGGAATGCATTGGGCTTGTTGTGCGATAGATGGTGGTGAGACTTGCAATGCTTTATGGTGCCGAATGTTGGTCATTAAAAGAGAAGCATAATACAAAGTTAAGTGTTGTAGAGATGATGATGCTTAGGTGGATGAGTGGCTTTACCCTTATAGATAGGATATGAAATGAGCATATACATGAAAAGGTTGGAGTAGCTCCAGTGGAAGATAAGATTAGAGAGAGTCGCCTTAGACGGTTTGGTCACATTAAACGGAGGCCTTTCGATGCCCTGATTAGGAAAGTTGAGGTATTAGATTTGACTTATGTTAAGAAAGATAGAGGTAGACCTAAAAATACTTGGTTAAGAAATATTAGAAATGATTTTTCTTTATTAGATTTAAATTAGAATTTGACTTTTAACATGACACAATAGAAAAAAAAGGATTCATGTAGCCGACCCCACGTAGTGAGATAAAGGCTTGATGTTGTTGTTGTTCATGGAGTTTGGCATCTTAGGCTCTAGCGGCGTCTAGGGATTGGGAGAGGTAGATCCTCCTCTCGAATTGAGAATCAACTGTATCTTAGTATTTTTCTTCCGTTATCTTTGATTAATGCAATAAAATTACTGTTTTTTGGTTTTCCCTCGGAGTTTGAGGAGATTTCTCGTTGTTTTTTCGAGGATAGATAGGGTTTACTTGAGATCTTTAAGTGTTTCCTATAATATTGCTTATATTCATGTCATTAAAGATATGTATGTAGGAGCTCTTACTTGTGTTCAAACACAAGGTAGTTGACTAAGTATCTTTCTATTTCAATTGGATTACATCAACGATCAACTTTAATCCCATATCTTTTTTTCTTTAGTAATGGATGTTCTTACCAGACACTTATAAGAGGATGTTTCTTGGTGTATGCTTTTTGCTGATGATATTCTTCTTGTTGATAAGACTTGAAAGGGAGTTGAAAGAAAACTTGAATTATGGAGATTAACCTTAGAGTCTAAATGTTTTCATTTGAGTAGATCTAAAGTCAAATACATGTAGTATAATTTTAGTAATAATAGATCTAGTAAGGGGGATTGTGACTTTGGGAGATTAAGTCATTAATAAGAGTCCACGTTTTAGATATCTTGGATGTACTGTTCGATGTGATGGTGAAATAAATGGGGATATTATTAGTAGAATTCAAGTTGGATGGTTGAAGTGGAGGAATGCATCGGGCCTATATTGTGTAATAGAAAAGTACCCCTCAAACTTAAAGGAAAATTCTATAAGATGGTGGTGAGACTTGCAATGCTTTATGGTGTAGAATGTTGGCTATTAAAATAGAAGCATAAAATTAAGTGTTACACTGATGAGAATGCTCAGCTGGATGAGTGAATTTACTCTTATAGATAGAATACGAAAGGAATGTTTGTGAAAGGGTTGGAGTAGCTCCAGTGGCAGATAAGATTATAGAGAGTTGCCTTAGATGGTTTGGACACATAAAACGTCGTTCTTCTGGTGACCATGGTGACCCGATTAGGAGAGTAGATGTATTGAATTTGACCTATGTTAAGAAAGATAGAGGTAGACCTAAAAAGACTTGACTAGAAAATATTAGAAATGGCTTTTTTATTAAATTTAAATAAGATTTTGACTCTTAAAAATACACAATGAAGAAGAATAATTCATGTAGCTGACCCCACATAGTTGGATAAAGGCTGGATGTTGTTGTTGTACTGTATACAAGAAACTTGACTCTCAGTAGGATATAGTGGAGAAAAAAAGGATTCATGTAGCCGACCTCATGTAGTGATATAAAGGCTTATTGTTGTTGTTGTTGTTATTGTTTACAAGCTACCAAGATTTTTACACTTAAAAACATATTTTTGATTAGAAAGCAAAACATATGCTCTTGAAATGTCCCATGTTGGAAGATAAATTTCTCATACAAGATACTGTCTACAAGATACTTGACTCTCAATAGGATATAGGGGAGAAAAAGGATTCATGTAGCCGACCCCATATAGTGATATAAAGGCTTGTTGTTGTTGTTACTGTTTACAAGCTACCAAGATTTTTACACTTAAAAACATATTTTTGATTAGAAAGCAAAACATATGCTCTTGAAATATTCCATTTTGGAAGATAAACTTCTCATAAAGGGAAGATTAATTTCTTCTTTCTAAAAGGATCCTGATTATCTCTATGTAACTCTTATACAATAACAACAACGACAATATCAAGCCTTTGTCACACTATGTAACTCCTATAGAGGAATATAATTTCTTTAACTTCTTGCAAGTGCTTAACAAATTGTTACATCTTTGGAGCAGGATGCCCTACCCACTTTTCCAGACGCTGAGGCATTTGCATGCATTGAAAGAGAGTTGGGTTTACCTATTGATTCCATCTATTCAGCATTATCTCCATCTCCAATAGCTGCTGCTAGTTTAGGCCAAGTTTACAAAGCCCAACTGAGGCTGTCTGGAGAGCTTGTTGCCGTGAAGGTACAGCGACCTGGTATTGAAGAAGCCATTGGCCTGGATTTTTACCTTTTAAGAGGTTTGGGCTTTCTCATTAATAAGTATGTGAACTTCATCTCAAGCGATGTTGTGGCTCTAATTGATGAGTTTGCTCGAAGAGTATACCAGGAGCTCAACTATGTGCAGGTACTAGAATCACTTACGTCTGAAATATTTCCAATTTAAAATGTTTGTTAGTCTGTTTTTAATTTCTGAAATCTTTCGCTATTTGGTTTAGTGAAACATTACTTCTTTAATTTTTCAGGCTTTTATTTATAAGTTCCTGTGCAGGAAGGAAAAAATGCACGGAGATTTAAAAAGCTATATGCCGACAAGGCAGATGTATTAGTACCGGATATCTTTTGGGATTACACGAGTGCGAAGGTTTTGACAATGGAATGGGTGGATGGTGTTAAACTGAACCAACAGGAAGCCATTGAGAAACAGGGTTTGAAGCTATTGGAGTTGGTGAATATAGGTATTCAATGTAGCCTAAGGCAACTGCTTGAATATGGCTACTTCCATGCGGATCCCCATCCCGGCAATCTTCTAGCAACTCCTGAGGGAAAACTTGCTTTCCTTGATTTTGGGATGATGAGTGAAACACCAGAACAAGCAAGATTTGCTATCATTGGTCATGTTGTTCATTTGGTTAATCGAGACTATGAAGCCATGGCTCGAGATTACTATGATTTGGATTTTCTATCTCCTGATGTCGATGTTTCTCCCATTGTGCCAGCTCTTCGTAACTTTTTTGATGATGTTCTTAATGCTACCGTTAGTGAACTCAACTTCAAAACCATCGTGGATGGTTTGGGTACTGTTTTGTATGATTATCCGTTTAATGGTAAGTTTCTTTCCAATGCATTTTACATTAGATCTGTAATTGTTATTCTTGTTTTTCTGAGTCGTTGTTAGTAAAATCTGTTACATTTAACTTATAGTTCATTCTTTGATCATCTATTCTCTTAAATAATGACCTATGATTATGTTTGTTTTCCTCCTACAGTTCCAGCATACTATGCATTGATACTTAGATCACTTACGGTGCTTGAAGGTCTTGCTCTTTACGCTGATCCTAATTTTAAGGTCCTTGCTGCTTCGTATCCGTATTTTGCTAAACGGCTTCTCACCGATCCAAATCCTTATCTTAGAGATGCCCTAATTGAGTTGTTGTTCAAAGATGGAAGATTCAGGCAAGTAATAAAATTATCAAGTTATTGTGCCAAATTTATAATAATCACCTAGTCGGGTGCATATAGAGCTCCTGCCAACTGTAGCTCCTGATAAGAGTTTGATTTGTGCAAAAACTATTAGCCTTCATATATCTTAAGGGAGGTTTTTTTGAGCCATCTCCATAGGAGCATTATCTGGCAATCATTAAATGTATGAAAAAACAATTACTTCAGTTTAATTTTAGTCAGTCTTTCTTGTTTCCTTTTGGACCTACCTAAAACTATATGATCTTCAGTGGTCCTTAACAAGTGACATTTTGGGAATCATTAGGGGTGTACATTAATCAGACAAAACCTAAAAATTATGATTGCTTTGGTTCAGTTTTTAAAACAATCGATTTGAGAATGTTTGGCTTATTTTGGTTTATGACTTGAGATTGGTTTATTCTTCTACAAAATTTAACAGACCTGAACAATTGTCCAAATTTTGTAAAATCGGACCCAAATTTTGAATCTTTCACGAGATATTGGAATTTGGGTTGGTTTAGTTTGGAACTCAACTCCAATCCCAAATCGAGATTTATAAAAGTTCAGCTTTGGTGAAAATGAATTAAAAAAAGTAAAATTTGGTGAGTTTTGCTTGATTTTGTACTGGTTCTCAGTTTTTCAATTTCCAGACCGGCTAAATTGAAAGTGATAAATTTTATTAACTTGAACCGAGCCAATTGAATTCACAGCGCTAGCACCCTTATTAATAACCTATTTAAAATATTCAATTGTGTTTTATTCAACACTATCTCTTAGTTTGTCTTTAATGTATTAATGTCTTACATATAGGTGGAATAGGCTTGAAAATCTTCTTGTTCAAGGGCGCAAAGATAAGGATTTCACTGCTAAAGATGCTTTGCAGCCAGTCCTAAAGCTTCTATTAGATCCTGAAGGGGAAGAATTAAGAGTTTTGGTTGTCAAAGAGTCGGTTTATGTTACAGAAGCTGTTGTGTTTGGGTCGATGATAGATGCATTCAATTCAATTCCACAGCCTATGAGGAGTCTAATTTCCAATGGCAATGAAAGTGGGCCTCTGAATCTAAACAATGGTGAACGTGAAAGAATCCTTGAACTTCGAGATAGGGTTTTCAGAATATGGAGCCTCTTGAGATCCTCAGATAATTTTGATCCAACCCTTTTTGAACCAATTCTACAGGTATTTGCTATACTATACGGTTCTTCTATATTATCCTCAAATGCCTTCAAGTATTTCTACCAGTGTATATTCTCAACTTGCTTGAACTTATGTTTTCTCGGATATTTTGAAATTGTTCTTACTATTTAACTAATAGTTTTTCTTCTGTACATTACATATATTTATTACCTATTAAGTGGAATCCATTATTCTTGGGCTATCAAGGTGATGTGAATCCAGGAATCGAATCTTATGAAATTAAT